>NW_012133827.1:1225803-1398671 GCF_000403515.1 Pseudozyma hubeiensis SY62
ACGCTCGCTCACTTGCTCGCACACGCAGCTCCGAGTGGCTGGCTTCTCGTGTTTCCAAACCCGCACAGCGCCTGGAATTTGGTCGAGCCGAAACGCAAAGACATTCGCGCCTCATTCGCCTAAGTGAACACGCTGGTTGCTCCTTCGGATTGGGTTCCGACATTTTGACTTGAGATTGGTCGCAGTAAGCCTTGATACCTTACCTGTCCCTTGCCATCTCGCTCCCCTCAGCTCATCTCCCAGAACAGTCGCCGCTCACACCTGCTCATCGACCACTTGGATCTCGGATTCTACAACCTCCTCGGTGGACGCTCTGGAACAACAACATCAGCAGCGTTACTTCACTCTCTTTCGGCAACAGGACTCTTGCATCCGACTCTCTCTCTCTTTCTCTCTAGCCCGGGTAGCCACCCACGCTTTGTGCAACATCGCAACACCTTTGTCTTCGTTGCAAGCCACAGGGATCCTAGTCAAGGTTTCCACCATCAGCTCGAACATCTCTGGAACTTGCATCTCAACTTAGCATCTCGAATCACCAGCGGCCCCCAACAAGTTGGCACCCCTCTCCAAATATCGAAACCTTGCCAGCCTCAAGCTTGCCATAGAGCTCGAAGCTATTCTGATCCGGACCAAGCACTTCAAACGATCGTTACACAATGTCGAAAGCACAATTCTTGCGAGAGTACAAGCTGGTCGTAGTGGGCGGTGGTGGTGTCGGCAAATCGGCGTTGACGATCCAGTTCATCCAGAGCCACTTTGTTGACGAGTACGACCCGACGATCGAAGATTCATACCGCAAGCAATGCGTCATTGACGAAGAGGTCGCGTTGCTCGACGTGTTGGATACGGCAGGACAGGAGGAGTACAGGTAAGTTGGACGCAAGCTACTCGTCCGACGGCTGGAATGAATTGACATACTGACCCTCTTTTGCGATTGCTATCCTGCCTTTTTACGTTGCGGTGCCTCGCTACACAGCGCGATGAGGGAACAATACATGCGAACAGGCGAAGGGTTCTTGCTAGTGTACAGCATCACATCTCGCAACTCGTTTGACGAGATTTCGACATTCCACCAGCAGATCTTGCGAGTCAAGGACAAGGACTCGTTCCCCGTAATTGTCGTCGCCAACAAGTGCGATCTGGAGTACGAGAGGCAGGTGGGAAGTCACGAGGGACGCGAATTGGCCAAGCACTTTGGATGCCGATTCATCGAGACATCAGCCAAGCAACGGATCAATGTGGACGAGGCGTTCAGCAACTTGGTACGCGAGATTCGAAGGTATAACAAGGAGCAGACCATGGGCAGACCGGGTGCGGCTGGTGCTGCGACGACCTCGGGTGGCATGGAGCGTTTCCAGACGGAGGAGGGCTCGCATTCGGCAGGGTGCTGCAAGGGATGTGTCGTTCTCTAGGCGTTCTTTTGGGGTCTGTCTTCAGCATTAGATTCTTGTTCTCAAACCTTATTACAAAGCGCAGCGAGCTGCTACAGGGTGTGACAAATCTTGTGTGCTTGTTCATTGAGCAAGTGGACGAAGGGCTGGGCTTGGACGACGCTGTCGCAAGCAGCACACGATACGCCTTATGGTCATCCTTCTTGCCTCTTCTCTCAAAGCTGACCATGCCGCTGCGGCTTTCGATGGCATCCTTTTCATTCGGGGGAGCTATCTTGCGCGTGCTGGGATCTCGTGAAACCATTCGAGGCCGTCAGAGCTCTGTGTGTCATACCGGGCTTATTGCGGGT
This sequence comes from Pseudozyma hubeiensis SY62, assembly GCF_000403515.1. Lineage (NCBI taxonomy): Eukaryota > Fungi > Basidiomycota > Ustilaginomycetes > Ustilaginales > Ustilaginaceae > Pseudozyma > Pseudozyma hubeiensis. The sequence goes on from NW_012133827.1 coordinate 1,227,545, forward strand.
GCGTTCCGATGATACGAGGACGATGTTGTTTTGATTCGACCACGTGATCTATAGCACACATCCGAAAAATTCCATCACAGTGTGGGGAGGGATGAAATCTAGCAGACCTGCGAAATTGCAAGACGCGACTTTTCAGCCGAGAAAAACACGTCTCATGCTCGTACTTGCGCAGAGAGTGTGTTGGATTCGCGCAACGAAGCAACACACCCTGCAGCTCAAGCGCGCGCATCTTTCGATTTCATCATCTTGCTCAGCTGCTTCCATCCTCCTTTTCTCTATACCTCGGCGCTTCTCGAACAGATTACTACCGTCATATCGATTCAGAGAACATGGCACCATCACGCGCATTCGGTTTCTCCTCATCATCGGCCTCTTCTCGACACGCCAACAAAGCACGACCAGTTTCGGACGAGGAAGATCACTCCGAAGCAGACGAAAGCTACCGACGAATGAAAAAGAGCGTCGCCACCACAACCATGTCCTCCTCTGCTGCTGGCAGATCCTCCAGTGCAGCACCTCGCTCCAAACGTCCTCACGAATCCGTCGCAGCCGACTACGACTCTCGATCCGTCAAGAAGAGTACCTCCACTTCTTCTTCCCACAGACCCAGGATGCAGCACGACGACTCCGGTGCCGAGGAGGACGGCGATGTCCCCGGTCTGTCGGACGAACTGCTCATGGAGCGTAGAGCGTACGATGAGTGGGTCGACAAGAAGCTCTCGAAGCTATCCTCGAAGCGCGAACAGTTGCTCGAGGAACGACTCGAACGCATCCGCTCCGAACGCGATGAGATTCAGTCGCAGTACGACGAACTTCGACAGTTGAGGGACACTGCACCTGAACAGGCGCTGGAAGAGTTCAAAAAGACGGCAGAAGCCAGGTACCGACACGACAAGGATCTCATCAACTCTCTCAAGGCCAAGATCGAGGCTGCGGAGAAGCGGGTCAAGGAAGCGGAGGGAGGAGCAGTGGCGGATCGAAGCATGAGCATCCTCAACGCGAGTGTCCGGGAAAGCGTCCATCCAGCTTTCGACGATGCGAAACTGGAAGAGCTCAAAGACGCACACCGCAGAGAGATGCTCGAAGCCGAACGCAAACAACGTCGTCTCGAAGAAGACGTCAAATCCTACAAGCTGCAGCTCGAACAAGAGATCGCCCAGTCCAAATCGCTCCGATCCAAATCCTCCGCCAACGCAGAACCCTCCTCCGCCGCATCCACCTCGCTCGCCGCCTTTGAAGACGAGAAAGCCGTGCGCAAGCTGTACGAGGACCTCACCGGTCTCGTCGTCACGGGCGTCGAAAAGATCGACGCCAACGAGCCGTTCCGTCGCTTCAAGGCGATCTTCGCGCAGGAAGATTACTATTCGGTGTTGATGGATCTGGAAGAATCGTCATCCAAACTCTCTAGCGGGAAGAACGGTACCAGGGCTGATATTGTTTATGTGCCCAAGATCGATGATGATAGGGATGGAGAGCTGTTGAACAGCCAGATGGTGCCGCAGGAGTGGTTGGATGCGTTGAGGTTCGATAGGAATATGCTGTTCAAGTGGTACGAGAAGACGAGGAAGGCGTTGATGACGGACAAGGCGAGGTTGAAGTTGAGGGCGAGGGAGGAGAGGGCTGGTCGTCATTGAAGGAGAGGAGATTTCGAGTGGTTGCTTTGTCCTTGAATTGGTCCTCGTCACGCAAATATATCCCGGTTCCATGAGACAGCGTGATTCCCGTCTGCACAACCTTCATGAACGAAACCCGAACACGAACAAGATCACACTCACATCTTTTACAATTGCCATCACTCGCATTCCTGCATCCGCATCTCGCCCCTCAAGCAGGCGAAGGCCTCGTCATCGGATCCGTCGTCTTCGTCACCCTGAAAACATCTCCCACCCTAACCACACCCTCCTTCTCCCTCGGCACACTCAACATGCCGAAGCAAGGTTTGCCCTTCTGCGCAGCCAGCTTGTCCACCTGTCTGTATTCCTGCAGCACCCTGTACGGCAGGAAGTTGTCCCTGACGCCTGTCTCGGGATCGATGTTGGGAACCATGCAGCGTGCGCACTTTGCCAACATGTAGATTCCTGCTCTACCTTGACCCTCCGCCTTCTTCCCGAATGGGGCGTCGCCGGAAGAGGACGAGGGGAAGAGCTCGGCTGCTGTCCAACCGTCTTCTTCCCAAGCCGAGAGGGTGGTGGTGGAGTTGGGAGCGTTGTCGACGATGATGTTGGGACGGAAACGCGTGATGGGGAGAGAGGAGAGTTCTTCCGGGGTCCAGTATTCGCGATTGACCGAGGGTGGCACCTTGTATGACTTTGCGTCATCACCTTCACCAGATAGGGAGGGATAGACGGAAGCAGTGAGCGTGCGTTGGACGTCCCTCAGACTTTCCGCGGAGGCGACTAGACAAGGAAAAAAGTCCTGGTATCGAAGTACGGCGTCTTTCCACTCGACGCTGCCGTCCGGCTTTGTCGGTCCGGATTCCCTGGGAGAAGGTCCCTTCCTCACCAGCCTCACCTCTTTCCCAAAGTACGCCGACAGCTTCTCGTCGGCTTCACGCGATACAGCGTACCCATCGACGTACGAGCCCCAAATGAAGATCCCATCCACCACCTCGTACTTCTCCAAATCCTCCTTGCTAGGCTGCAAGCTCACCTCTGCTGTACTCGCAGCTACGCCGGTCTCTGACTGCGGGATCTCGATCACCAGCTTGTTGCTCTCGTGGACGATCCTCGGGTGGATCAGCACCATCTTTGGCAGTTCCCTGGCGGTGTAAAACTTCTTTGTATTGGCATCGATGATGAGCCATGTGCGATCGTATTGCAATCCTTGATGGTCGAACGGTGCCTCCTGAACAGAAGTGCCGCGACACGATTTGATCGGATGGATGAGGATTTGCTGGACAACGAGGTCTTTTGTGAGCGAATCGGCGTGGGCGTTTGTTGCCGAGGCGTTGGATGAAACGAGCGCATTCTGGAGCATGTCACTCGTCGAAGTGAGGAATGCCCGACCGGCTTGGGCGATGGCGTCCATGATTGCTGTCTGCGTGGTGGCAAGCGCCAAGAAGTGAGTCAAGAAAGGGCAAAGGGAAGACAAGTGGGGTAGATCGTGGTAGGTGGAGGAGAGGAAGGAAGACAGACGCTTGAGCCATCATTGAGACCGACCAAGGCGCAGGGTCCAGCTCAAGCAAACCCGCCGCCTAAATAACCGATGCCCGGCAAAACCAGTGTTTTGCGCGCTCTACGTCCCAGCTGAGCTTCCAAAATCGATCCCACCGGCTCACGCGATGTAGGCAGAACACATCACGGCCTTCAGTCGCCCACCACAGCACACCGTGAGGTGACTGCTTCTACTGCGAGGAAAACAGGTTGACTACTATTACACGCAAGTATACATCAGTGTACACAAGGCTTTACTGCTACATGTCTTTCTGACAGCGCGGGCTCACTCGCGATTCGACGGTGGCGGTTCGTGGCCACGCGGGCGATGCGGGTAAGGCCAGTATCGCGAGGCCGCCGCCGCCTCCTCTCCCTGACTTGCTCCGATTCGAGATCCAGGCGCGACGCCGCCACGTCCAGGTGCGGGGAACGTCCCCAAAATAGGAGGCAGCGATCGACCGGCCGCGCCCAAAGAAGGCAGATGAGGTGCCCCCACTTTACCACCGCTCGACGCGGACAGAGACGGTAAGGACGGTCGGGGAAGGCTTTGCGATGGGAAGCTCGAGTAAGGGCTGTTGGAGGATCGGTAAGCGCTGCCAGCCGAATATCCGCCGACCGCAGAAGATGCGGTGTGTCCTCCAGCTGATCCAGCCGAGGTGGGGCCTGGAGACTGCGAGTACCTCTGCCACCTCTGCTCGTACGAAGGACGCTCCAATGTTGACGAAGGCAGAGGTGCAGTGAGCGGACCGTTCGCAGACCTTCCCCTGCTGGCCAATGCACTCGAAGCCGACGCCCCGGCAGTGCTGGGATATAAACTTGCGACGCCTGGTGTCCCGTATCGACTGTATCCGTGACTTGCACCGAATTGCGCGCTCGTCGGAGAGATCTGCTCACCGCTGCCGTCGTGGCGTAGCTCGCCAGAGACGGCAGGAGGCATGCTGTGCGACTCGTGCTCTCGCGACCTACCCGCCGCGCCGTACATGCCGTAACCAGCTCGTTCACGCTCGCGCTCGCGTTCTGCTTCGGCGACCTCGCTCGATGTCAAGTGGCTCGGCATCGGGCCTGTCCTAGCAAGGTGACCAGAACTCGACACGCTGCTTGGCGGCATCGAGTATCGGGACGGCGGCATGCCACGATCGGCTGGATGCGACGGCGGCGCCATCGATGCATACGCGGATGAAGGCGAGACTCGGCGTCGTGCCTCATATGGCGAATCGTAGACCCACGGTCGCGATTCGCTAGCTTCTTCTCGCGGATCACGACCCTCGACAGGAGGTCTTTGCGGCTCGAAACGACCGTGCTGTCGGGCCCGCTCTTCGAAATTTTCTCGACCGAGCCGTCCCTCGGAGCTGATCGTATGCATACCATCGATGCGGTCGGCGGTGAGCGGCCTTCGCTCCTCCAAATCGTGAGACTGCCTTGCGTACAGCGAAGGCGGCACAGATCCATCCCGTCCGATGGTTGGTGGCGGAACGTCCCTACGATCCGCCTGCCAGGCGTGCAGGGAAGATCGTCTTGCTTCGCGGTGGCTTGTAGCATCGCTTGTGTCGTTGAGCAGCGAGTTGATCTGCAACCCACGACGATGCATCGCTGGCTCGGGTGATTCGTCTCGCATCTTGACGTCGATCCCATCGACCTGACCCACAGAGATGCCAGGTGGTGGCGGCAGGTGAGTCATTCGGCCCCCTTCGCTGCCAACTCCAGGTCCCACGGACCCAGAAGCAACCATACCAGGGCCAGCCGAAGGCAGTGCGGAAGCAGAGTTGCTCGCAAAGCGCTGGCGCACAAAGGCGAGCGCAGCTTGCTCACGCTCCTCGAGCGGCGCATCGGCGTGCGAGCGCGCCAGAGCCGCTGCTTCGGCAAAGTCGGTTTCGTCTTCGTTCCGGGCAAAGTAGTTGCGTGCCTGAGCCGTCGACTTCTGAGCCAAAGTCGATGACACAACTTCCCATCTGGGTCCATGCACAACGAGTGCACGGAGGAACTCGTATCGTTCTGCGACAGACCAGTACGACGAAGTCGGCTGCTTGCCGCGACCTTTGCCGCCGCCGACCTCGCCGCCCTCCTCACCCGGAGCTGCTGTTTTGCTGCGACGCTTCTTGCCCGCTTTGCGACCATCTGCGTCCAGCTCGCTGGGGGAACCGTCAGCTGTGGTGTTTGCATTTGCATCGCCGGAACCTGGCCCTCCGAAAAGACCAGCCAGCGCTCCAAGGGCTTCGGCTGCAGCAAGATCGCTGTCTTCGACTCTGGGCTTCACCTCGGCAGAGGCTGTGTCGTCGTCGACCCCTCCAATGAGCGTGGTCTCCTCGAGCGTGTCCGCTTTGAGTGCAGCCTCGGAAAGGACAGGGTCCCCGGCTTTCGCCTCGTCCAGCGCTGTACTGTCCTTCTTACCTCCCGGGCGCTGTTTGCGCGCCTTTTCGGTAGCGCTAGCACTGTCCGACTTGGCACGCTTCGATTTCGGTCCAGGTTTGCGCTTGTCCGGCTTCGCATCTGACCCTTTCCCGTCAGCATCGCCTTGGTCAGCTTGTCGCTTACGGCCAGCGACGCTGTCTTCGCCAACACCAGCAACACTATCGACGGTCGACGTAACCATTCGACTACGACCACCGCCTCTGCGACCAGCACCAGTCACGGGCACATCGGACGAAACTCCCGACGGATCCGTCGCGTCGACAGGCGAACGGAGCCCGGAACCGTCCTCGGCTTCGTCAACCTCCTCACCCTTTGCCGACTTCAGATCAGCCATGAGCGCACTGCCCTTGGCCTTCTTGGGCTTGACGCGGGCTTTGCGCTTGCGCTCCCGATTCCTGGCAGCTGCCAAGGCCTTGAAGTCGTTGCCGGGCGCCTTCTTGTTGAGGTAGTAGTAGCGAACGCACTGCGAAGGTGTCTTGTGTGGCAGAGCTTGAGCGATTTTGCCAAATTGCTTTGGCCATAGAGCATAGCGTCGCGCAAAAATGGCCTTCTCCTCGTCGGTCCACACGTCAGGGTCGAATTCGTCGAGATAGAAAGCTAGTGGATCCGCCACAAAGCCGTTGATGTCGTCGTATCGGAGCTTCATGAGATGGTCCGAATCTGGGTCGATGTGCATGTCGGGAGTGGTGGCAGTGGTTCGCGCAGCTCGCATGTTGGGATCTTGCATGTCTGCATTCTCCAAGCTGGCGAGAATCTCGAGGAACTCGGCCTCAGAGCGGACAGCATCGCCGAAGCCGGCAAAACCGCCAGTCTGAGCGCCGCGACGATTGGCTCGTCCTGTGAGAAGAGAAGACCCCAGCAAGCCTCCACCTCCTCCACCAGGCGATGTTTCTTCCGCACCGAAAGCGCCGGGAGTCCCAGCTGGCGTGTTGATCGGTGGTCGACGCAACATCTCACGGCGCTCGGCGCTGCGGTCGAGACGCGAGCAGTGCAATTTCCACTCTTCGTTGATGCTGCGATATCGCTTCTTGAGCGCCTCTGTCTTTTCGTTGAGGCGCTTCTTTCGGTCGAGCAGCTGGGTGTAGAGCTGCGCTTTCGTTCGCTGTGCTTGGTCATCGCCTTCGTCGAGCCAGAGCGGCTTTTCCGAGCTGATCGTCTGGGGAATGCCGTAAATCTTGGCTTTGAGCACGTCCATCGTCGTCCTCTGCGAAAGCATTTGATTCTCCCGCATGATCTTCTTCCAGTCGTCCTTGTGAGCAAGATCTATTGCAAAGTGCTGACGAACAGCGGCGTTGATTGCGCGATCCACCTGCTCCTGTGTGGTGGGTGTCATCATGGGCGGTTCGACCTCCTTCGCAGCGTCATTGATTTCGGCGATACGCAAGGGAGGCTCCACCTCGTCAACTGCAGGCATCTCGACTTCTTCGATGCGGGCCGACTCTTGCTGCATGAGAGCCTGCGCTTCCTTGTCATCGCCGTAGTCGACGTGCGGGAGTGTTATTTCTTGCGTTTTGTTCTCGTTGTCGATCGTAGCAGTGACAAACTGACCGGAAACCTGGATCTGCGAGGATGGTGCTGGGATGGCGTCATCAGCGCCTGTCTCAGGCGCGGACATCGTGACGTCGGAGGAAGCGACTTTGACAGGGGATGCTGGCTGATCCTCGAGGACCGTGGCCGAATCCTCCATCGGCGCGCCGGTCTTTGTTGTCCGTGTCGGGACTGCATCAACTGGATCTGAACCAGCACGTTCATCGCTCATGGACACGTCGCTGATTGGGGCAGCTGGTTCCTCCTCAAGCTTGACATGCACCTCTGCGGGAAGAACGGCATTCGCCGTGCTGTTTTCTTGTTGTGTTGCCGCGTTGCCTCCATCGGCCGTCTCGGCGTCGGTCAGCACGGGCTGCGTTACAGAAGCATCCGCCGGCGCTGACAGGCTGTCTTCAGCCTCAACAAGTGGCTTTTGGTCCTCCGTATCAACGTCTTGCCGGCTAAGAGCCGTCACGTCGATGAGCGTGTCCGTTTGTTGACTGCCGGAGACGACGTCTGCTCGTTTCTCCGACGCTGATGGCTGTGGCAGCTCGGTCGACTCGACAGCGCCATCGGCTGCGGTGGCAATCGATTCTGGCTGACTATCTGCGTGGACATTAGTCCCAAGCAGGGCGCTTCGAGTAACATCAATATCTTCAGACGCCTGCTGTGGCTCTTGATGTTCGGGAGCCGCATCGGAGATGTCGACATCGCCTGTGAGTTCCTTGACTGACGCGATCGAGGTGGAAACGGGTACGACCGTCTCGTCGATCATTGACGTTGCAGCGTCGGAGGGCTCCGCATCTACACTACCGCTCGTGGGAGCAGCATCGCGTGTCGGATCAAGATCGGCAAGAGGAGTCGATGCATCCACAGCCGCTGATTGGTCTTCTTCAGCAGAAGGCATTTCAATGTCTTCGGGCTGCGCGGCTCCTGCTGTTGCAGTTGCTGCAGCCGCCTCCTGGATCGCAGGGTGCCCAACCTTCTCCTTGCCCAAATGACCGCTCTCTGGCGCTTCACTGGCCAGCTCCATAGATCCGTCAGCAGAATCGGGGAAGACAGACTGCGCATTGGGAGCAGATGGCGGAACGTCGGCGCCTGACGTTTGGGTGCCTACTGCTGCGCTTTCGTTGGCGATGTTCGCTTGCGCAGCTGCTGCTGATGGCGCTCCGGCATCAGCTTGCTGATCGATGCCGTCCACAGTGCTCGGCAGCTGTGCATCAGCGGCATTTGACTGAGCTGAGGTGCCTTCTTTCGAAGACGGCAAGAGGTCTGGTAGCTGTGCGGCTGTTGCGGTCGGCTCGTCTACTGACGTCGACTCGGGCGGTAGCTGAGGCTGTCCTTCACTTTCTTGTGCAGCCCTTTCGATGACGGCAGAGCCGATTTGTTCTTCAACTGGCTCTGAAGGTTGCTGGTTGTCGCTGGTCTTTGCTTCCACGCTCGGCACGGACGCAGCATCACTCGCGGCTGCAGTATTCGAATCCACTTGTGCGAGCTCTGGAGACTCTTCCGTCTTCTTGTCCTCCACAGCTTGTATTTGCGCTGGTTCTCCAACGTCCTTATCCAGTAGTGTGGGTGCCATGGTTGTCGGCACATCAACTTTTGTCTCGTCAGCCTGCACGTCTGGAACAGCGGTTGGAGCGTTCGCTGCTTTCGATGGCTCTTCCCACTCCTTGCCGATGCTATGCCCGCTCGTTCGGATTTCGTCGTCAGCAGCATCTTGCTCTGCAGACTGGGTTGTCCGATGCGACACGTCTCTGCTCCTCGTCTCACTCTTCTCGGAAGCGAGGTCCGATTCAGTCGGTTTGCGACCTAGGTCGTTCGATCCGGCAGGTGGAGGTGTCTGATTTGAACGTGGTGCTGACGGACGTTGCGAAGTATCAGAGCGTGCATCGTCAGAGGCTGGGTGACGGACGGTCCCTGCATCAGAGCCCTTTCCCCACTGACGCATTCCGCCATTGCCCCAGCCGGCACTAGACGCTCGCACGCGCGGATCACGCTCGCCAGGCCATTCGCGATCTCTATCCCTGGATCTATCTGCGTCGAAATCACGATCTCTGCTAATATTTGGCGACGGAGAAGCCGCTCGTCGGCCGTTGAACTCGCGATTGTCGAAACCGTACTTGGTGGAGTTAGAAGGCGGATACGGCGAGTGTCGGTATGCGTCTCGGTCACGCTCGCGATCCAACGTCGACCAGTCTCGGTCTCTGTCGCTGTCGCGGAAAGAGTCCCAATCTCGCTCCCGATCGCGCTCGCGGTTGGCACCGGGCCTGTAGGTGTCGGATCCGCGGGGAGTAGCGCTGGTTGGTGATGCGTACCAGCCTCGTCGGTTGTCTGCTCGCGGTGCTTGCCCACTGAAGCTGTTTCTAGAAGCTGACGGGAACGAATCTGGCCGGAGAGGATCGCGAGGGTAAGAATATGCTGATGCCGAGCCGTACGAGTCCCGGGCTTCTGCAGAGTAGCCAAATCGTGGGCGCTGTGGTGCATAGGATGAAGAAGGGCCGGGCGACGTTTCGTGGTACCGATCGCCCTCACGATCTCGACTCGAAGCTGAATGTCTTGGAGACAGATAGCCGGCAGTGTTGGTGGTCGACGGCGCCGAACTCGCCTTCTTGTCGAATGAAGGATCAACGAGCGGGGTGAGACGGTCAGCAAGGGGAACGGGGCGTCCATCGGCACTAGGACGAGAGTAGCTCACCTCGTGGTTGACGCCGTCATCTTCTGCAATCTGGCCCTCTTCATCCACCCTGAGCATGCCTTCTTCATCCTCATCGTCATCCCCGGTAGCCATGTTGGCGTCTTTTGATGTTGGGTTGTCTGCGTGCTGACCTGATATAGGTTGAGGCCGGCTCGTCGGCAATGTCGAGTTCGTCGGGCCGCCCGAAGCTTGCGACGAGTCGTTCGCCTCCATCGCGAATCGTACAGAAATATGACTATCGTAGCATGCCAAAGACAGAAGCAAGACAAGGTCGCGGTAGGTGGTTAACTGAGCCGAGGTCGCTTAGGGTGCGATTACTGTGCAAAGAAGTGAGCTCTTGCGAAGCTGATGTCGAACTATGCAGGCTGCGGTGGGTATACGAATCGAAGCGGCCTCTTCTGTAAGTGCCGGCGTAAGGCGAAGCAGGTATGAACAGGATGAAGGACTGGATGGATGGATGCTATGGAAGAAGTACGTCTATCAGGTACAAGTTGGCCATTTGGCTCAGTTGGCTGGGAAAGCCAGAAACCTCGAATTTGGACGCGACACCGGCGGATTTTCGGAGCCGAGCTGCCTCTACTGCGTTCTCTGGCAGAAGCCTGCGAAAGCCAACCAATCATCCCTGTGCCGATGTATGCTGGATCGACATGCACCCCGCCATGTGGGACGTATGCAGTTGGCGGCAGCAACGGCGACATCAACGTTGAGGCTCTACCTATGCCTTCACAGATAAGCGCCACAAAGTATCGAATTTGTCGCGATGCTTCAGCCGACGGAAACGCTCATGCTTGTGCGTGGAAGTGCAGCAATTCCTGTGCGAGGCAGTCTGACAGAACGAGGACCTCACGAGTTACGACAGACATTGATGCACAGATCTCCTCAGAACGATCAATCTTGGTTTCTCAGGGCAAAGGACCAAGCAGTCTTTGGCAGACGCTGTCGTTTCGGTCCTGGTCAGGATGGTATCACTCGAACATACTACCTCTTTGTCAGTACAGGAACAGGGCTGACGTGCTGTTGCATGAATGGATTGCGGTTGCGAAAGCATGCTGCATGCGCAGACAGTCATATGATGAAGAGGCGTAATGCAGTCGAACGTGTGGAAGAGTTTGTGGAGCTCCGCTCAAACCTGACCGTGAGCGACTTTACATGGCGTACTTTCGAGTCCATTCACGCGCGGTGCTCTCGTATCGCTGACGATCCGTCTTGTACAAGTTGGCGATCTCGGGAACGAGCGGGTCATCGGGATTTGGGTCGGTGAGCATCGAGCAGATCGAGAGCAATACCTTGGAGATGGTGAGAGCTGGAGACCACTGGTCCCTGAGAATGTCGAGACAGATGCTGCCGTTGCTGTTGATGTTGGGGTGGTAGATCTTGGTGGAGAACGAGACTTTGGGGGGCTTGAAGGGGTAGTCGGTGGGGAAAGTGATCGAGAGGAAGAAGACACCGCCTGCGTAAGGGGAGTCACCAGGGCCCATGATTGTCGCCTGCCATTGGAACATGTTGTCACCGGTAGGACCAGCGCTGCAAGATGAAGGTGGGTCGCGACCGAGGTCGGCGAGCTCCTTGTTGATTCTCTTCATAGCCATTTTCTGTGTTCGGCGAAAGATGAGTCCAGTAGAGAGAAGGAGACAGTCGAAAGATCGAGAGAGGTGAAGGTGGCAGAGTACCGGATTTGAGACAGGCAGGTGGTGTAGCGATCGTTACGAGGCACATAGAAGGAAAACAACAGTCAGTACTTGTGTCTGCGAAGTTTGGAAAGTAGTGTCGGCACGCAGCAACGGGCGCGCAAGTTTGGAGAGACACGGATTGGTCTGACCGTGACATGCAAAGAAGGCGATCCATCGAATACCATAGATCAAACTGAGCCGGCACTCCTCTTCGATCCTCCTGGCTGATAAAGACGGCGAGACGTCCAGTTCTAGACCTGCACGATAGCCGTGGCAGAACGCCGTCCCCAGATCGTCGAGTAATGACACCAATCCCATGACAGCATCGTGCTGCCTGGCGGGGATAGGCGACGCCGAAAGGGTGGTTGAATGCGTAGTATCGAAGATGTGCGGTGCCGGTTTCGATGATCCGATGCAAATGCCTCCATGTCCTCTACAAGAAGTGATGTGTTCGCCACCGGACATGCTGTTGTCGAGATGAAACTTACTGCAAAAGTGTGTGCCTAGACGTAGGCAGTCGTGACGATGTTCGGATGCTGGAAAGATGTTGAAGCTTGAATGCCTTGATCCTAACAGAGACTCGAGTCAATGCAACGACAGATGCCAAAGCTGTTCTGGTACCGTTGCTGAATGCTGTATGTGTTGTGGTGGAGATAAGCAGAGTCTCAGGGCCGAGCGATGAATTTGACAGGGCCAGACGACGTCGACGCCTCCAATCGGCTCTGCACGGCGAAAGAAACACATACACGCCTCCCGCACACTCACACCTCTGTCTTTCTTTTCCGCAATCACATTTGACTGTGCGCCTAACGAATTGAGTGGCTGCTGAGCCAGAATTTCTGTGCCGTTTTCTCGACCCAGCGGACAGCAAGCAGAATCAAGAGTTAGCGCAGCTGTGCCGAGTGAGCCTTGCTGAGTCTTTTGTCTGGATCGATCTCTTTCTCTTCGCTGTGCCTTTTGTTTCGATTTTGAACCTCAAGTCGTAATCAACCCATTGCCTCTTGCTCGGAAAGCACACAAAGCTGCGTGGAACCAATGATTTTGCGCTCAAAAATCGTCTCGAGTTTATCTGCATTGTTAGGTCACGAAGATCCATCTAAGAAGCTGGAGGAACGACACAGCGACATACACGTTCTGTGTCGGCCGGATGAAGCACCGACAATGTACTCGCAGCCTCACGCACTGTCTGTCAGACGAGATGTCTGCGAAGGATCTCGTCGACTGATGAACATTGGCTATCCAGAACAAGCACTTCGAGAGCATATACAGCCGAAGCCGAGCCGGTTCGCTTGAACATGGCGGATTGTTCAGACGGGCAAGCTCGGAGAACGCGAGGGGATCGTCGATGGAGTCCTCGCGAGCTCATGTACCACGATGCGTTGCTTTGCAGCATATCTGACGTTTCCGAGACTTTATTACCTTGCCGTGCAGACTACGACTTATCGAGCTCCTGTACACGATGGGGCGGTTGAATGCTGCATAGTAGTAGGTGTTCGTGATTACACGGTATCATGAAGAATATACAGGTACAAATACATATGGAAAGCCTCGTTTAGAGAGGAAAGGCTGCGACTGCAAATGCGACGGAGACTAGGGCATGGTGAGAAGGGTGAAGTGGTACACAAGCTGGGCCTCGGGTTGCTTAGCAGCCAGCGAGATCCTTGGCATCCCTGATGCGGGCAGCCATGTTGGACCAGTTGGGTTGCCTTGCGGCGGGTGCTGGTGCGGAGGCGTCAAGAAGAACTTGGAGTCTATTGAAAAGGATAAGGGCAACATTCACGAATGTGGTCAGGTTTGCGGTCCTTACATCGAATGTTGTAGCTGACTGGGCACGTTGAGACTTACCTGTTCTTGGACCAGAGACGGCCGTCGAGGTTGCGCAGGGTAGTGGTGGCCTTGACAGCGGTAGCAGCCGAGGTCTTGAGACCAGCGGTTGTAGCGGAGGAAGCGACAGCGGCAGCAGCGGGCTGGCGGCCAAGAGTGGCGGACAGACGGACGGCGGAAGCGATCATGGTGGGCGATGGAGTATCTAGGGCTAGATGGTTGGCTTGGGTGATAGAAGTGCTGGGCAGTTGGCAGTAGGTAGACTTTGGAAGAGCTCAGATCGGTGGGTCGAGGACATCTGCAATGGCAGAGAGAGGGTCCAGTATATATGCTCATGGTTCAGCTTACTCTACCTCAGCAACGTAAGCCGCCTCTAGCGTACACAGTGGAGCCATCGTGAGGACTGGGATGCGAGACATTCATCTCAACAAAGGGGATTAGCACAGTCGATGCAGGCGGGCGAGGTCTGTAATCTTCTTCATCTGGCGGGAGGACATCCCGTTGTGTGACGCCTGGAGGGCCTCTGCACTCTTCATGTGGGAGCGCGTAGGAACAAATCCGCTTTTGATGCAGTTCACCACTACATTGGCCAGCGGGGACGTGGTGACGATTCACAAGTGGTGAAAGCGGGGTGTCGGCACCGGTAGAACCAACAACCTTGTCACAGCAGCGACTGAGCGATCCAGCATTAGGCGAGCATATGTTCCTTGATCGCGAATACGCGAGCTCGACGGACGCACAAACTGATGGACGGTGCTCGTGTGGTCCTGCAGCTGCCCAGTGACGACGTCGAACTGAAGATGAGAAAAAGGTGTCGTCTAGTGCACACGGATGCGTGCTAGCAGAGTCTCACTGGAGGACACCCTCGATCCCACCACGATTGCGCGGCAGCTGTTCCTGCGGACTTTTTTTTTCGTCATTTTATTTTCCCACGATGACGGCACTGAGCAGTGAATGCCTCGCACGCACACACACGCCCTGTGCCCATTGGCCCAACTTCTCCATCTCCTTCTCATTAACTTAGCTTCGTTTGTGAAACGCGATGCCCGCCTAGTGCCTCGACCGCCGCTTGGTGACGCCGGATCCTTCTTACCAGGGTCGTGGATCCGACCATCGCCGTCGCGATAGGTTCGCTGGTATACTGTCTGACATATCAATCGTTTTGGCGCGCTCACTATCACAAGCACGCCTTGCGGTGGATGGACTTTGGCCCGACGGAGACACGACTTATCAAAGTAGCTTGATGTTCACTGATAGAATGCCCTCGACCCTGTGGCTCATTGGATGCTTCGATTGATGCCAGCTTGACTCGGCATACGTGACTTGCAAAATCCACACGAACCATTGAGCTGTTTAACGCTTCGCCCGGGCAGTTACGCAGCCTTGCTGGCACAAATAGCCGACGCAATAAAGCGAACAGTCTGCACGACTCGAGATGGTGAGACGGGCTGATCTGATCCGGGACGACAGTGTTGCAGAGGAGTGCCATAGCTTGTGGCCCAAAAATCGACACCATCTGCCAAAGAAGGCTAGCGTGAAATCCGAGCTAATCACTGCACAAGCTCAAGCGAGCAAGCGAGCGAGGAGGCGAGCGTGTGGAGAAAGAGAGCGCGCGCCAGCTGCCGCAACATCATCATTTCAGAACAAAAGAATCTTTGATCGCGACCCTCATTCCACCCCGCCAAGCGAGGTGAGGAGGGGAGCAAGGACAAAAAAGGCAGCGGGGCAATGTGAATATCTACCTGGCGGACACACACCGTAGGCGAGACCGCGATCATATTGAGCGAGCACCCCGGCTCGAAGCACGGTGACGAGTTCACATCGTTCCGATCATCGCTTCAGCTTTGTTGATGGCATGGCATCGTTCGAACGATGCGTTTCGCGTAGAGCAGCTTCTCCTCCTCGCGTTTTGCCTTTTTGAAGACTTGAAGAGCTCGATTACCCCGCAACGCTGTCGAAGGTGTCAGGCCTCCTCGACATTCATCGTCTCGAATCCGGGGTTTCGCTTTTCATCCCGGCGTCTGAGTCTTAATTCTTCCGTTCCGTGCGCCACGCTGATGATCTTCCTGCAACCGGAGAGTTCCCCTCGTTGCCTCGTGGGACTGTCCGTTTCGAAGCAACGGATCTTTTCTTGCACACAACTACAATATGTGGGTCCAGACCTCGAATGTGATGTGCACAAAACAATGATTGGGAGCAGATATGATACGGATAATTGACATTGCGAGAGAAATAATTGAGGTCCATGCGGAAAGTCATGAGAAGGGACATGATATGCGTCGTTACGTTTTCGTTCCGGAGAAGCGAGGAGGTCAGGTGCGAACTTTGGTGGGTAAGAGCGAGAAAGGTTTGTAATACAGTAAGAGCCGGCATCCTCTGCATCAGAACCGCAGGAATCTGCCTAAACCGAAAGAACGACTCGGTTCATCAGCATCGGCCGTCGAAGGATCAGTTCCCTGAGCAGCAGTCTCTACATCGACGTCCGTCTGTCGTGCGTTCGAATCGATATCGGCCCAGTTGAGCGAGGCACCCCGATTGCCGGCCGAAGGCGATCCAGCTTGTGTACGCGGTGGTGTAGGCCCGCCTCCGGCACCGAGCATGTCCCTCGGACCGCTCGGACGTCGTTCTTGAGCTCGGAGCAGAGCTGCTTGTGCTTCGGCCGCAGACGAGGCACTTGCGACTCGCGGTGACGGTCTCCAGCTTGCAGAGGCAGGAACACTAGATAGACCTGAGCCACTGCCTGTCGAAGGCAGCTGCGAATGCTCCGGCTGAACCTGGCTCAAATCGACGTTGCTGGCAGAGCCGGGTGACGGAGTAGACAGCGAAGGTGCTAGTGCTGTGGGAGCAGGAGTAGATGCGCCTGGTTGCAAAGAACGGATTCGACGGCGTTGCGGAAGAGCTCTAGAGGCATCCCCTGGGGTGTCGTTGAACTGTTGTGCAGCCGATCGCGTTACTGCTGCACCAAGAGATCCGCTAGGATAGTATCCACCTGCCGGTTGGTATTCCTCTGGCATCTCCTCGGGCGCTTCGACGTCTCCGAACGGATCTTCTTGCAAGCTGTCGAGACCACCCGAGCTACGAGGTCGTTTGCGTTTCTCCAATGAACTGCCACCGCCGGTGGCGCGACTGCTGGTAAAGTCGCCTTCGGAAGTCGCTGCTTCTGCTACGTCCGTGACAATGCTGGAAGCCGTTTCACCGCTTCTTCTTGAAGGGTAGTAAGTGGCATCGCCCGTCCGAGCAGATTCATCGACGCCAGCCGCACCGCGCGTACTTGTCGTATTGTCTCGGCTGAGCAGGCCACTCGGACTGTAGCTGGCCGCGCCCGTGGAAGCCCCACTGCCCAAGCTTGCATCGGTCCTCGGGCTGACGCCACCACGGCCGCTCGAAAGGTAGCCGGACCGCGAAGAGCCGCTGCCCGTGCTGCGGGAGCTCAGTTGCGCTGCAGCACTCAGACTGTCGAGTCCAGAATTGTCGCTCGCCGTTCTGCGTCCGCTCATCGACGAGTTCGAATGGCTAGCAGCATATCCGCCTCCCCTCGAATTCTGACTCGACAGGCTTGGATACGAGCGCTGCCTCGACGACGCTGCGGCTCTAGCAGCAGCTGCTGAGCTGAGCGCAGCAGCGATTCTAGCTTGCTGCTCACCGCTGCTTCCGGAGGCTTCCTTACTCGATGCGTGGGCAGGTGAGCTTCCGCTCGTGCCGTGTCCCAAAGCTGATGCACCATACACGCTGGCTCTTTGACTGCTGATCTGCGGCGCCAGACCTGACGCTTCGCTGGTTTCGAATCGAGATGTGCGTCTCGATGGATGAATCAGTCTGCTCGAGTCCTCCGATACACGAAAAGGCTGAGTATCGTGACTGTCGCGTCCTTCCAAATCGTCGTCGAGGTCGCCAGAAGAGTCTCGAGGAGCTGAAGCAGCCGGTTGATCTCCTCTCGATGGGGAAGAGGTTCCAGGAATCCATGCGTATTGGCCCATCGTCAGACGACGCCAGCCAGCAGCTACGCCGCCTAGGATGCCAGCACTTGCATCACCAGCACCGGTGTGATCGGCGCCTGCTAGATCTTCGTCGTCTTCCTGAAGCCCAAGAGTTGCCTCTCCAACGTCTGCCTCGCTAGCATCGGAATGTCGTGGCACTTCCGAGCTTCGGCGTATGTTGCGAGGCGAATCAGGCGGCGTGACAAATTGACCGGATCGCTCAGACAGTTGACCTTCGCTTGGACGTCGCTCCGCTCCCAAAGCAGGCGGTTGGTCCTGTACGCTATAAATGGGCAGACTCTCCCCACCTTGAGCCTGTTGCTGCTCGTAGACAGGAAGAGGCGAAACAATACGTCGTGAACCAGTCGAAGCAGCGCCTAAGGATCCAGAATTGCCGCTGACAGCACGGAGACCCGGCGGCACGTCCTGCGACGAGGCCGTCCGATTACCCGTGCTTTGGCTGGCTGTCTTTTCGCCATCGCTCCTCTCTCCGAATTCGCTGACACTAGGGATGGTCGCGAGTCGAGTGCGTCCTGTCGCAGGTGCGCCCTGGCCTAAGGCTCCAACTGCGGGCGATGCGCGTTCGGTAGCGACGCCTGACGATGGTCCCTCCTCGAGCTCTGGCGAAGGCTTGTAGTCAGGGCCCAAGAGATTGCTTCCAGATGAGATGAATCGACTGTAACGCTCCGGATCCGTGGAGCGCAGATGCCGCAGCTCGTCTTCTGACATGCCAGAGGCGTGGGATGCTCTCAAAGCTGGATTGCGTCCTGAATATGTGCTGCCTTCGCTGTCCCGGTGTCCGGCAGCCAAAGCCGCCAGCCCGCCAAGGGCGGTACCGCCACCTAGACCCAGTAGCGCCGGACTCAATCCACCCATACCAGGCGTGTCACTATCTGATGTGTCCGTAGAGAGGCGCGGATTAGGGCTGTTCGAACCAACAGCGCCAGGTGCAAAAGTTGTACCGGACGTTGGAGGGACGTTGCCGAGCGTCGAAGACGCTGCGTTCCTTGGCGAAGTGCGTGGAGCTCGTGGAGGTGGTGGCAAGCTCGTCCCGCTGCCACTGCCACCGCTGGTCGTGAATCCACCAGTGCTGTTGCTGCTGCTCATGGTGACCGCTCCACCAGCTCTTTGAGTCTGAGAGCTTCCTGTGGCGCCCGTAGCGTGGCTGCTTGATCCTGTTCCTGAGCCTGAACCTGAGAAAGCACCCGACGAGGCCGGTCGCGACGTGCTGCTGGCTGCCGCGTTCGCCAGTGTCAATCCATGCCCCAGCTGGAATGGAGCTCTCGATGGACTTCCAGGATCCCCGCTGTCTCCTCTGCGTCGACCGGAGTAGTACAGTGCTGCGCCAGAAGGTCCAAGCATTGCCGCAGCGGGACCCATCAGCCTGGGCGAAGCCTCGCGCATCTCAGTGCCAGATCCGTGTCCGCTTCCCGGCGAGTCATGGAATGGCATCAGTCCACGTCGTTCGGCCATGCTTCCGTCACCGAGATCGTCGTCGCTGAGGTGCTGTTCTTCCTCGATCTCTACACGAGGCTTGTCTTTGTTTCTCCTAAAGGCGGCACCGAAGAATCCAGCTCCCGCCGCAGCGAGACTCGCGAAGCCTGCCGTTCTGAGTCCGTTCGAGGAGGCAGAAGGAGTAACATTGGCAGCAGAATAGCTGGGGCTTGCCCGGGTGGCGGCGGGATTGGAGCCTCGTGATCTGCAAGAAGCCAGGCTTGCGGGTCGATCAGGACCCAGTCTTTGACCGCCGACGACGAAGAACCCAGAATTGGGACCACCTCCGCTAAGATGGTCTTCCTCCCAATCGTCGCTGTCGAGGCTTTCTCGACGTCTCGCGCCGGCAGCAGCGCTGGCAGCGCAAAAGCCTGCAGCGCCTGCCCCTGCTCCAAGAGAAGCATAATTGCCGCGAGCGCCCCCGCCGGCTTGCGAACGCGATCCTGATCCCGTCGCTGCTGCGAGAATCGAACGCTCATGCCGTCTCTTTCGCCGCCGTCGCAAGCAGCAGAGCAGCAAGAGCAGCAGCAAGAGCAAGGCGAAGAAAGCTCCAAGCACAATGCCGGCAATCTGGCCGCCAGATAGTCCACTACTGGACCGGTTTTGAGGATTCGGTGCCCCAGCCGCTGTCGCTGAGGGGTTGCTAGAGGTAGTGGCTCCGGATCCTGTCGTAGATGACATGGTCGTCTCAGTGTTCGTGCTGCTCGGCGTTCCTGTATTGGTAGTTGAGATGATCGACGATGGTGCCTGCGTTGCTGTGAGGCTAGTCGCACTGCTTTCAGGCGCATTCGTCGACGCTGTCGGTGCCGAAGAGTTTGGCGGTAGGCTTGTTGGAGGGGCTGCTGTTGGTGACAGCGGCGTCGACGGCGCAGACTCGGCTGTCACCGAGCCATCTTGTGTGCTGGCTGCTGTGTCGGTCGTTGATGGGGTTAGTGTCGGAGAGGTGGGCGGCAGGGTTGTCGGAGAGGTTGCTGTTGGTGTTAGTGACGTCGAGGGTGCAGACTCGGCTGTCACCGAGCCATCTTGCGTGCTGGCTGCTGTGTCGGTTGCTGATGGTGCCGATGAAGAAGATACGGGCTGAGAGGCAGTCGGTACGGCAGACGCTGAAGGCTGAGAAGATGCTGCTGGGGTCTCTGTGGCAACGCTACTCGCAGCTGCGCTTGTGCTTCCTCCTGGCGCATTAGATGCTGTCGTCTGCGAAGGCAAGATTTGTCCTGGTGTCGTGTAGAGCGTTCCTAGATCTGGAGCTGGGAAAGGCCCCGTATAAAGTAGCGGAACGTTGACGACCGAATATTCTATCGAGGTGGTCGTTCCTCGAACGGTGCTGAGCGTTTGATAAGGTCCGAAGGCGCCCTGCGGGTCATAAATGACTTGGGTGATAACCGATGTGTACTGGATGACATTGGTGGCCGCTGCAGAGTACGAAAGGTAAGAAGGCAGGGCCTGGGCTGTCGGACCTGGCCCTGGAGCCTGCTGTGGGAGAGTTGCCATGCGATGACGAGTCTAGCTGTCGAAGCTTTTGGTGGCTATTGATGGCGATATGAGCTTTCGAGACCAGCTCGTGAGGTATTGGGCCGGGCACAGCCCGGGCCAGCGATTGTCTGTATTTCGCAACGCAGCTCAGTCCAGCTGTATAATGGTCGAGGCGTCATATCAGGGTGAACAGGGCGGGCGAGATGGGGAAAGAAACATTGAAAAGCCGTAGGCGTTCGTGTTCGTAAGGATGAGCGGTTGATATGAGAGAAATGTACGTGAAGAGAGACGGAGATGGTGGTGAGGAGTGAGTCAGTAAAGGCGCTCTCCAGCGTGAGTGCATTGCCAACTCAGTCTCGAGACGACCCAGGACTGAATCAGGAACCGCAGATCTCAACCAGTCTCGTCCAAGCCAGGGCAGGATGGAATTCTGACCAGAGATACCGAGACTCATCGTGAGAGACAGGTACAGACGGCAAGCCTCTCCTACACCGGGAAGAGAAAGCGACAGATAGCATCGCGTACTTACAGTTGAGAATCGGAAATGCGTTCCATACGGCGCAGCCCAATGGACGGGGCTGAAATAGTGCTGAGATATCGTCAGCCCGAGGGCTATCGCTGTCGGGCGGGGCGCGAGCTGGGCTGAAACGGGAAGCGCAGAGTACAAACAAAAGCCTACAGAAGCACGATGGGCCATGCGTCTCGGAACCAGTGACACGTTTCAAAGGTCGAGGAGGCTCATCGGACGGCGGACTGGAGGTGAGGAAGCGAGGATGATGGAGGTGCGAATAGAAGTTGGAAGACGCAGGCGGAGCCAGGGACGAGGCTCTGAATCATCGAAGTAGCTGTGGGGCCGGTCAGCGCGAGAGAGACAAACAGGAGGGCCAAGGGACGTGCAGCCGCGTGTAACCTCTATGAACACACCTGCCGATTGATCTCGGTGTGTAGCTGGTGCTCGAGACTTTGCTCATGAGCGGGTCATGTCGCTTCTCACAACATTTTCTTTCGCAACCTCAATTTTGCTCAAGCAAGCGAGTCGGTGCGAATGTCTTTGAGGTCAAGGCGTGACCGCTGATGGAGGGAGAGAGCCGGCAACTGAAATTTGACAGGTACGCCCAGCACGGCTCGGAGGTTGAAATGACGTCCGGCTCGTGAGCTCCTGAAGATTGGCGTACAAGAGCAGAGCAGCCCCTCTGCCATGAGAAAGCTACCATCGACAGGGGCATGTTCGTCTCTTTATCCGATTGAGGAAAGAAGCAGCACAGCTTGTAGACTTTGCACAAACATTTCGGCTGCACGTCGCTCCTATCCTGCATATTTTTGGCATCATCTGAGATTTCTCTTCTCAGGCGCGGGCGCAATCTGACGTTTCCACTTCCAATTAGGTTTCCGCCTTTGAGTCCAACACTTGACGCGTCTCGGACAAGCGGCACTGGTACGACAAGGCGACCTCGCACCGGACGATTGCTGCATCAAGCCCCTGTTTGCTCCTCGACCTGAGAAAATAACATGCATAGCCACATGGAAACAGATCAGAATCCCATCGCATCGTCCACGATCGCTGCAAATCGGGAGGGCTCGAAGTCTGGAAAAGCATCACAAGCTGTTGTGCGTGCTCTGGCCACGACCTTGGGCAACGTCTCTTCCGAGCCCACAATGAGGAAGTTGTCTCTGCCGAGGGCTTCTGCCAGCTCGACCTGATGATTGTCCATCAACGAAGTGTTGGGCACCACTACCAGTGCGGGTGGCTTGGGGCGCATCCTCAATGTGTCTAGGATCGTCCCTGATCCAGCATGACTGATCACCACGTCTGCAGACCGGATGAATGACTTGATGTCGGGAGCGAATTGGAAGAGATGCAGATCGATGCCGTGCTCCGTTTCGGCTTGTAGTGCTGCTCCTTGAAGCGCCGAGCTTGCTGCGCTGCTAGTCAGGCCCTGCATGGCTTTCGCTTCGTCGAGAATGCTTTCAAAGATGCCTTTGCCTGCACTCCTAGCCTCGTCGATGTCAGTGAACGGGCGGTTCGTATCGCGTAAAGCAGTGCGAAGGCGCAGACCTGAGATGCTTCCTGTCATTCCAGGATCGAGACCTGCGATGTTGGGACTGCTTTGATACACCCTCCGGCCATTGACGATGCGCAGGCCTGGTTCGGGGAGGATTTCGCTTCCTTCGTCTGCCGATGCGAGCGCAGACGAGGTCAGGATGTCAGCGATCGATGAGTTGCCGTACTGAACAGTCAGCCGGGCTCGAAGGGCACCGCGTGATGACGGGCGGGGTGCGAGTTGGGCAACTGCGTCTAGAAATTCATTCGAGAGGACGGCTCGGATGAGCGAGTCGAAGCGCGTCGTACCGACAGTGACAAAGAGGCGCAAATGATCGCGTTGCTGAGCAGCATCAGCAGCATCTGCCATCGCACCGTCAGCTGCTGCCATTATAGCGAGAGATCGATTGATGTGGCCATATCGGGTCGGATCGTCGAGGCGTGCGAGATGGTTGTCCTCTCCAGATCAGGAAGAAGTGACGGAGGAAGCTAACGGTGTTTTTCGCGATCAGACCTCCACAAGGAAGAAACGCGGAATCAGGGTCCAAACGGGAAAGGTCCAACTGCGCATAATTTTCGTGTTCATCTCTTCAACTATCGCCAACCCGATCGGCAACGTTGATGAGGTTGCCTCTCGACCACACGCTTCACAACCGATTCTCTTAGCAGCACTCGGCTTGCTTCGTAGTGTTGTACGATCCCGCAGACATGTCGGTGAGTTAAGCTTGCGCCTCGTCGAAAGCCACTACTGAGATCAGGACCAGAAGGCTGATGAATTATCAACTCTCCCCCACTTCGTGTCGTCAATTCGGGCATCCGCGATCGAATTGGCTTCACATCGAACAGGCGGACAAGAGCGGCTCTGAGTCGACCCGATGGGTGACGCTGGTCAGCGAGGTAGGTTATCTGATGTCTGTTACTAGCTTGCACGGGTAAATGGCCATTCATTGACGATCGTCTATTCACGTTTCCGTCGCATTCGTCGGACTCGCTCTTCAATGAACATGCCCGGCGGTCATAACGCTCCCTTTCGTACCTTTCTACGACGGAATTTCTGGCTCTCCAGGACGGCTATCGATTCCTGGTCGACAATGCTACTGTGATGGCATCTCCGACGATCAAAACCATGCTCTCCATGGGTGAAGGAGGAGGATTCGCAGAGGCAGAGAGCAACACTGCGCGGCTTCAGATCCGAGGAGAAGTGCTGGAAAAGGTGATCGAGTACTTGCACTTCAAGACCAAGTATGGGGCAGCGGCAGACATGGACGTGCCCGACTTCAAAAACCGTATCCCACCCGAGATCGCGTTGGAGCTGTAAGTCTTTCGCATCGTTGCGGCAGACTTGGCAATCTGCAAAGCTGACACCGTTGCATTGCTTGTTTCGCGGTCGCTGCGTTTGATTCCTTAGGTTGATGGCTGCCGACTTCCTAGAACGTAAGTTGTGTTTGTCACTTCGGCGCTCGGTGATCCCATTCAACTGACAATTCGTTTCCTGATCGTGTTTGGACAGTCTGACCGCTCGCAATCGAAAAGCAAGAATGAGATGCCGCTAGAACACGTTCAATCCGTTCGTAAGAGGCTGTGTCCGTGGTGAGCCCGGTCGATGCTTATAAGCAGCCCTGCTCTCAAGGTGCATGGTGTTATCAAAGCTATCCCTGCATACAGCTGCGGCTTTGAATGAGATTACCGATCAGAAGCTCGAAGACACAGCCGGACTTTTGTTGTTCCTGGATGCACGCTTGATCTGTACCGGCCCCACGTTTGTATCTCAGCCCTGATGACAGGTGCACTATGAACAATGGCGATCGCGTGCATTGACGACGCGGCGCACGGGTCTGGCTGCAGCAGGAAGCAGATCGAAGGTCAAAGATGGCCGATGTTCCCACGCTATGGATCCGATGCAATCCAACCGAGACGTGAGACCTGCACTTGTTTGATGGTGAAGTTCTGAACACGATCAAAGTCGAAGTCACCTTCATGACAAAGTGCGGCTACCGTATCTGCTCTAACGCTACTTTCCTTTACCAAGCGGGGACAGGCTCAAGTCCAACTCGGTCGGCTGGCAGCACCAGCGAGCGCGTCAGCACGCGCAAAATTCGCACTGTAAGAGGCAAGGATGCGATACAACTCCAGAGCGACAACCTGTTCGCGCTTGGTCGAATGCAGCGAAAGACTGCGCGTGTCAGGCTGGACCAAGCCACGCCAACTTCAGAAGCATCGGAATCAAGCCGTGACTCGCCAGGTCGGCCCTGCCGCCTTGCCTCCGTGTTTCGGCTCCTCCGCCCGTTGTCGAATTGCTCTTGTTGCCGCGCTTGTCTGTACCTGCCACGGTGAATGACACTGCCACCTCGATGTAGGCAAGGGCACGTAACCGCTTCGATGGATTTGCTGACACTTGTGCTCTTCATTCAATGGAATGTATCTTTCGGGAGCGGAACGAAAGGTATGGCAAGAAAAGCCAAGAAGGTTTGTTGATACCCTGCACGTCGAAACGCAGCCGAGCAAACAGAAAGCACTTGGGCCCAGGTGCTTCGGAAAACAATTTATCATATTATTTATAACAGTATTATAAATAAATGGATGCAGAAGCATCCTTCGTATGCAGTAAACGAACACCAGACCGCGCTCTAAAGTTGCTACAGTGCACACACTATGTTGAATTGCGACTTCAGGCTGTCTGGTCTCAGCCTCCGCTCCGGTGTCTCTGCCTAGACATTCTATCTACTCGCCCTCCATCATCCGCACACTACCGGCCTCTTCGATCCTCAGAGGACGCGACAATCTGCCGTTAAAGATTGCATCTCTTTGCAGCTGCCTTGCACTTCGCGTGCCAGCATCGTGTTGCGTGCGTCTCATCCGCTGAGCCGCGCCTCATCTTCACGACCTCTCGGCTCTTATTTCGCGTTCTTTCGCATCACTCCGAACTAAGCATGTCGACACTGGTACGCGAGATTGGCCGTATCTGACCAGGCAAGCGTCCGCTAACCATGATCGATCCTTACCATCTATATATGGGCGGGCGCCGCTCGAGTGTTCGACAAACGTCCGACTCCAAGGCAAGCAATACGGCGTCCAAGCAGCCGGACGCTTCTGCCTCCGCAACCACATCCAAGGACAGCTCGGTCGATTCCAGGTCGCAGCAGAGCTCTTATCTTGGCGGCGACAGTCTTTCGCCCGTGAGCACCATTTCGACCGACCATGCCCCCAAGGCGAGCCTGGCGCCTTCTGGCTCGCCGAGTAGCGCCGCTTCTCTTCCGCACAGGCTGCCCGAATTCGAGCACTTCCGGCAAAGCAGCCCTTTGATGCCCGAGTTCTACCCTCGCACCTCCGAGTTCTTCAGCCAGGGTCGTCGACGAAGCAGCATCGCCGTCAGTCCGGAAACGTCTGCTGCATCAGCGTCGCTGGCCGCGGTCGTCAGTCCTGCTCCTGCCATTCAGGAGGCCTCGATCCCTCCTTCTCGTATCGGCGGCGGCGGCAGCGTTGGTGGCGGCAGCAACATGACAAAGAGGGCCGACTCGTTCCATCTACCTCTCACCTTTGAGGAGCCCGAGTCGCTGCTAGGTGAACAGCTTCCCGTCCGCCTCGGTCTCGCACCGCCTTCTCACTCGCATGGCTTGTCAGCTACCGACGTGACCTACAAGGCGCGCGTCGGTCATGGATACTACTTTTTCACGCCTCCGCCGGCACCGCGTCCTCCACCGACGTCCAAGTCGTCCTTGCGGCCGTCGCTGCTACGACGAAACACGGACGCTTCGGACAAGTCGGGCCTCTCGCTCAACACAAGGGTCTCGTCAACCACGCCCGTTCATTCGAGTCCATCGTCCATCTCGCCCAGCACGGCTGCCACATCGCCGCAGCGTGCGCGCGCCAACAGCTCCATCACCAGCCTCCCTGCACCGACACTCGCGGCTCAAGCCAGCAGCTCCAAGGCCTCTGCATCGTCATCGCGTACTCGCTTGCCTCCGCCTTCGCCAGACTGCTGGGATCCAGAGGCTTACTTTACCAGGACACGATCGCGCGTCAAAGGTAGAATGCGCGAGTTCGTCTACCACGCCTTTCCCCTCTCGACGGTGCCTTATTGGCACGGCTACAGCAACGAGACGATCGAAGCCGAAATGACGACCCATCTCAACGTCAACGCCGCACTTCACGGCAACACTCTCAGACACTTTCCCGAGGGCTCGCGTCCCGCTCGCGTGCTCGATCTGGGCTGCGGTAGGGGCGTTTGGTGCCTCGATATGGCACGCGAATGGAAGACGTCTGAATTGATCGGTCTCGACGTGGTTCCGATCCAACCACCGATGCATCAGCTGGCCGATGCGGACCTCGAGCGTCGCGTCAGCTGGGTTGTGGCCAACTTCCTCGACCCTCTGCCCTTTCCTGATGCGAGCTTCGACTACGTGCACATGCGCTTTGTACTTCAGGGTGTGCCCGAGGATAAGTGGGTGGACATCTTCTCTGAGGTCAGGCGCATATTGGCCCCGGGAGGCGTGTTTGAATTGGTCGAGGGCAACCACAGCTTCTTTGGCCATGCGAGCCTCATCGATGTGCAGGAACTCAAGGACCTCGAGCACGGTCGCACCGCGACAAAGATAGGTGTAGGTGTCAAGATGCCCAAACGTCTCAAAGTGCTCAATAATGGCTCCGATTCGACCGACATCGATGCGATCGAGGTGGTGCTGGAAAGGATGATGCAGAGGCGTTTCATCAACCCGACGCCATTGTCGGTGATCCCATCGTCGTTGCTGCTGCCTGGATTCTCGAACATCGCCACTGGAAATCCTCGCCACATTCCCGTGTATGCCGAATCGAGCGCGCAACGGGCACGCGCGCGTGCTGCAGCCGCAGCGTCCGGCAACGAAGCCGGTGCTTCCTCCGCCAACGCCACTTCCAGCGAAGATGAGACCAACCTCCAGGACAAGTACACCAGCCGGAGTCAGATCGGCGCACCGCTCAAATCGGGATTCGCCATGACCGATCAGGACCTCTTCAGCGCTTTCACGATCCTGCAACAGCTCGACCACTTCTCTTCCAGTCGAGAGCTCGTCTGGGCCGAAGCCGAGGAAGAGAAACGAAGCCTTCAAGGTGTACCGCAGCCTCCACTGGCACCCATGGACAACAGCCGACGCTTCGGTCAGGGCAATCCTGCCGCGTTGAAGCCGTTTGCACATCCATGGAAGTCGAAGGATGAGTTCTTCCGAGCAATCGACGCATGGATCGAGTCGACGAAGGCGTCAGCGGACTTGGAGCACATGCTGCGCAAGTATCTGGGCTGGGAACAGGCGCATGATGATCTGACGGTGGAAGGGCGAAAGTATGCAGAGAGGAGGAGGAAGATGAGCGTTTCGTCCGCGGCGTTTCCCTCACTCGGGCTGGACCAGCTTGCGATGGATGGGGCGCCGGACAAGGCAGATGCCGGGAGCAGACAAGACTCGCTGGCTGCGTCGCGTGATGCACGAAGCTCGGTGCTGAGTCCTGAGAGTGGATCGACGTTTGCAGTTTCGACGACGCATGCGCACGAAGCGCCAGCTCGACTCCAGACTACCCGCTTGTCCGCGCCCGACGCTCGGACAGGTATGCAAACAGATGCGCAAGAGGCCGATGCCAGCGGCAAGGTGGTGGACAATGGTAAGAAGAAGAAGAAAACTTCCAAGCGGCCCAGCAGTAGCGGAGGTGTCGGATCATCAGTAGGAAGCAGCGGCGGTCTTGGTGGTGGAACCTTTGGACGGGCACGAACGTTCGGGCGAGGAGGGGCAGCCGCAACGGTACCGGTGCCCCTTCCTGACGCGCCTGCTTTCATGACAGGGTACGCATTTGGACCGTCGGCGACCGACAGCATGTTTCGCGGACCCGCAACCAAAGCTGCCATCGTCGCGTCTTCTCGAGGCGGTGCAGGTGCCGTCATGACACCGAGCGGAAGGAAAGCTTCTGTCGGATCCAGGTCTTTTAGCGATAAATCTTCGATCTCGGGCAAGACGGAACGAGAGGACGCTAAGTCTCAAATTCTGGACAGTGGTGCGTCCAAGATGGCCGCTTCGCGTCCTGCGCCAGTGACGGAAGAGCCATCGCCTGCAGCAGCCTATGCGGCTACGCAGCGTACTTCGCACGGATTGGAGGAAGAATATCGCCTGCAAAGCGATCGAGTTCCCGGAAGGAGGTCGTCGAGACCGGTAAGCCCTACATCGGGGATTCCGTCTTCCGGCGTGCCAGCACCTGCGCCTTTGGAAACGAAAGCCCGTTCGTTGTCTAGTGGTGCTGCGCTCGGCCGAGCGTCGATAGGAGCACCGCAGGCGGATTCGCGCTCGGTCAGCATGCCGTCGACCATCGTGGCTGGTCAAGCAGGAAGTGCTGGAGGAAGTGTGAGGATCGCAGAGCCAGCGGTGAGACCTTCGAGGGGCAGGTCGGCGAGCAAGTCGAACGACAAGGCTGTGGCCATGATCGGATTCTACGACACCACTGGATTCATAGCAATAGCGTAACTTAGCGCTGCAGAGCATGTTATAACTCAAATCAATGATACCCTTTTTTTCGTTCTCCCGACTTTGATAGAGAAATATGACTGATGGTTGCGATGTCAAATTGCAAACGAGGATGAGAAGGTGGATACAAATACATGCGGAAAAAAGAGATTGTTTAGATGACCTCGACGACCCTTGTCTCTGCGTCCTCTTTCAACGCCTGTTCCAGCCGTTCTGTCAGCTGCTGGATCCGTCTCAATCCGACGTGGATCAATTCGAGCAAGAGAGTAGCTTGTACTGGGCTACCGTATGATTTGTCCAGGACGCAGATTTCGCGCTGTGCGTTGAGGACGAGAGTCAGCTTGGATTGGGCTAATGACTCTTCGAGCAGTGTTGGATCGAGAAGTGCTACTGTTGTTGATGAAGATGTAGGGATGGAGGAGTTGGAAGTTGGATCGATGAGATGCGAATCGGGTTCGTCTTGTGTCTTTGCGGTGCTGGTGGAGGAGAGGTTGTTGAAGATGGCAAAAGTAACACAGAGGGGAGTGTGATGGATAGCCAATGGGATGGGGACTCGTTCGTCGATCGAGTAGAGACGAACTTGATTTCCGTTTTCGATCGAGTAGTCTGGACGTCTGAAATGTCGTAAGGACAACATGGAGCACAAGACTGCTGCGTCGAGTGCTGCGCCCGTATCCGACAGGAGATGCACTGTCAGATGAACGTTCCACACCTGCTCGCCCGCCACTACACACAGCGCTTCCCTGTCGACCGCTTCGGTCCTCCTGACGGCCTTCTCGATCAATCGATCAAACAGCACTTCCCTAGCTCGAGCCGAGGAGTTGGCTCCTCCTCCGGTGGAATCGTATTCAATACCCGCCATTGGTGAGATGTCTGTTGTGATTTGGAGAAAGCCTTCGTAGGGTCGATCTGAGCGTGGTGGCATGAGGGTTGCGCGAACAGAAGTGGAAACGCGAGTTCCTTTGATGGTGACGGTGCAATTGCCGAGCTCTTCGCCGAAGCTGATGTCGATGTCACGGGTGGAGAGGAAGGATCGTCCGTCGGGTCGTATGCCGTCGGTCAGACACGAGACCATGAAGTCGGACTCGGTCACCGAGGGCTCTAGCATCTGACCTGGCGGCATCTTTGACTGCAAGCGCTTTGCGAGTGGTTGCGATAGGTACTGCGAGACTCGGGAGAGAGTGGTGATGAAGATGCAGTGTTGGTCAAAGCGAAAGCGGAGCTGTCGAGAACAAGAAGAAAAATTCCTCGACGCTTGACCCTTCTTTCTTGGTTTCTGTGGAGGCCAAAGCCTACCCGCGGAATGATTCACACTTTAACACTGCGAAGCTTGTTTTATGAGACCTAACACTTTCATGTCCGCCGTCGTTTGTGGATCATCATACCAAGTCTTGTCTGGATCGACAGCTGCAAACGAAGCTCACGCTCTGATTCGAGCCGCGGTCACATTGCTGCAATACATTAGGTCCACATCGCTAGCTTGGTCGGAACGGAGAGACGAGTGCATAGAAGCGAAGGGACCCAAAGTCAACGTTCCTGAAGCAACTAGACTGGATGCACGCCAGTGCAGCATGGGAGCAAACGCCGTTGCACCTTGATCTCACCGACGTGCGTATACCCTGGCTGTCGAGAGGAGGGCAAATTCATCATGGTGGGTGTGGCCAGTTGATTGCAAGCAGATGATTGGTCCATGATAACGACGGCATGGAAAGGGTGTACCAGCGAAGGTACGCTCGTCTGTCAGGCACGAAGGACAACAAGGCCATGTGTGTCGATCTGATCAACGGAGTCAATTACAATTTCGGAGACCTGCAGATGTCCATTGCGAGCTGCATCTCAAGCGGCAGCGTCAGCGTCAGATGGGGTGCCCGCTCAGCTTCTGAACAGTGCAGTAGATTCCACCTCTCCGAAACAGTACGACGGATTCGAAAAATGGTGGCACAACCGCTTATCTCTTGGCTAATTCTTATCTTTTGGGGGCAGAGGAGCAAACACAGCTGCCTATTGTAACCAACTGCTGCCGTTGCTGCTCTTTCTCTGCAAACGGCATTTCGATCTCAGCGACACCCACTCCTGGCAAGCCATTGCGGGTCTTGACGAGGTCCTTGTGAAGAAGGGAGCACGGGCTGTCACTGGTCAAGCAGCTGCCTCGCCAAACAACACGACTCGTCGCAGAGGGGTTCTTGGCGAACGTGGCCTCTGTGCTCAGAGCGTGATTAGCTTGAACTGCACATTTGAGCCCCAGCAGACCACGATCTCAGTCAGCCAGATTGGGCAAGCCAAACGACGGCACACGAGTACCGCACCGTGCCGAAAGCGAAAGCTCTGCTGCCATGGCATCCATCTACCGGGACCCCCGACGAGCATCTATCTCCCTCGACCAAAGACGAGTCAGATCATATCTAACTTGTTT
The DNA here is from genome assembly GCF_000403515.1 of Pseudozyma hubeiensis SY62. Lineage (NCBI taxonomy): Eukaryota > Fungi > Basidiomycota > Ustilaginomycetes > Ustilaginales > Ustilaginaceae > Pseudozyma > Pseudozyma hubeiensis. The sequence goes on from NW_012133827.1 coordinate 1,258,702, forward strand.
GATTACTCTTGAACAGATTTTGCCTCTCCTCGTGAAATTGGCAACATCGCATGGGCCGCCATGCCGACAATGTGATCGGAAGAAGAGGTGCCTGAAGATGAAGCTGTGACACGAGCTACGATGTGCATGCATGGCTTCTAACCGTTATCTCTGCAGGTCCACTCCTGCCTCAAAGAAGGCAGGCAGTCTGAAGCGCGTCTCAGCTCTCTCTCTGCGGTTCCCCACTTTGTTGATTTCTATTTGATAATTTTATTAAGCCTTTGATTTTCCAACCACGCAGACAGTCCCGTGAGACGGCTCGCTTCGAGATGACGATTTTCTTGGCTCTTTTGGCCTGGCTCTCTTCCTGCGCTGTCGGCTCTTGAATCACCCGATGGCGTAGTCGCACATCTGCACTCTTCGGCTTACCCGCTGCCAGATCACTTGGCTCCTTTCACGCCATCCGCTGTCTCCAATCTCTCGTTCTCGCTGCACGACTTTCCTTCTGCGCTACCTTCCATCCACTCCACCATCTCATCTGACCACTCACCTACCAAAGAGCTCAGACACCGTCGACTTGATCGCTGTCGCTTCAACTCGCCTCCACATTCATCTGCGGCCCAACTCGATTAAGCTGCGTCCACCGATTCGGCCCGCATCCAGCAGCCCTCACCAACCCACCCTTGTAACGCATCTTCGCACGCAGACTTAGCAATCATGGTTCTCGGATTCGGTCACCATTCTCAGAAGGATCACGCTGCCTCCAACGAGTCGCGAGGTCGTGACCCTATCATCGCCACTGGTCGTGGCGGTGCCGGTAACGTGAGTATTGGCGCAATGCCACAGCTGCAGCACGGCATCGAACGGCGGCTACGGTTTGCCGACTACCACTTTGCATGCAAGCCAGTCGCTCGTCGGGAACCTGCATTCGTTGAGTCAACAGCACTGACCAAGAACCCTCGCACTTCTCGCCTCTCTTTACCTCGCGACAACAGATGGTCCGCTCTCCGTCCCGATCGCGCGATCGCTCCGGCAATGCCATTTCACGCGAGGCAGTCGCTGCCGCCGCCGTTCCCAACCACATGATCTCGAGCGGTCGAGGTGGTGCCGGCAATGTCCGATCGCCTTCGCGCGACCCTCTTGACCGAAAGAAGGCTGCCGAAGCACAGGCACGCGAGGACAAGCTTCAAGAAGAATACCGCTCCCACGACTCCAAGGTGGCACACTCGACTGGCCGTGGTGGTGCCGGCAACATTGCTACCACCGGAGACGCTGAAGAGCGTGGACGTGGCCGCGACTCGAACGGCACTAGTGGCGGAGGAGGTGTCGCAGGTGTAAGTGAAGAATGAAGCATTCATTCCCTCGAGCTGTCCGGATATAAATGGAAACCAAGTCGATACCCAAAGCCTCAAAGATCGCCTTCTGCTTTGGAAAGCTCTGCGTCCTAGCGGAAGATTTCTCGATCGGAACATTCTCACGGCAAATCATGTAGAGCCACCGGAATCGAGCCATTCCCATGCTCTCTTTCCGTGGACACAACATGCTTTGTCTCGCTACGTGACGTTGCAGCAATTTCAACGCCTCATCACACTTGCACGGTGTGATTCCGAGATTTGTGCTGCGGGCGACATGAACGTCGTCGTCAGATAGTGCTGCTGTTGTGTTGTCGCCTATCTCTCTCGCGACTTTGTTTTTCGGGACAGCCGATACCAGTCGAACGGTTGCGCTGACACTTTGTTGCATTCTTCTTGATATCACAGCTGCTGAGGTCGCTGTCGAGGTCTCGATCACGCGAGCCACGAGGCAACGGTAAGGATTCGCCCAAGAACCGTTCTCAGTCTCGACCTCGTGCGTCGGAGTCGAGCAAGCTCGCTCAGGTCGACGAGACTTCGCGCAGCAGCGAAGAGGAGACCGCGTACTCTGCTTCCACCCACAAGGGCCCCAACGGCGGAGTCTAAGAGTTCTGTGTCCATGCTGCTTCGACATGGTACAGGAGCAACGACCCCGAGATGGGGTGTAGAAGATATCTCGTCTTTTGTAAAGATCCTTGTTTCGAGGTTTCCGGATTCGTAATGTTCATCGCTTGGGCTGGCTTGTCGAGTTTCGTGGATGAGTGTGTGATGATGTATGCAACTCAGATCCCACGACTTTGTCCATGTTTTCCCCTCAAGTGGTGCAATTCGGGTTAACAAGCTCAGTTGTCACAGTCGGCATCGGATCCACCATCGCGCTCACACAGCATCGCTCCACCTCACGACAGGTGATCACCGGGGGAAAGAAGAACGTGGTATTCGAGGCTGTGTCTGAATGTGCGATCGAGAAAAGAAAAAGAACAAGCCGAGCGGAAGAAGAGGAGAGGAAAGAGATACAGTGTGAAGCTGGGATCGGGAGAGGGAAGCCAAAGTGATGATGGGAAAGGTATGATGAGGGGCTGCAGAGATGGTTGGGCGGGACACGTTCGACGTTTGCTGTGTATCACTTTACGAGGCTGTCGGTTAGGCTCGAGTGTAGCGCATGTCCAGCGTAGATGCTTCTGCTGCCGGACGTCTCCAGCGTCCGCCACGTCTCTTCAATCCCTCCTCCTTCCCTTCTCTCCCCCTTACTGACTAAGAATCTGCCTAACAAAGCTCTCGTAATGAATGTTGCCGTCCGGGTGAACCTGCACTCCCTTCAACAACTCGTCCATCTCATCATCGCTCAGCTTCTCTCCCAAACTCGTCAACACGTACCTCAACTCTCCTGCTCCGATGAAACCATTTCCGTCCTTATCGAAAACCTGGAAGCCGCGGATGAACTCCTCCGGAGTGCCCGCGGGTTTGAAGCCGTTCGGACGGTTGAGGATGTTGAGGAAGGAGGAGTAGTCGATGTCCTTGGGGGAGGAATTGGCGAGGTCGGCAACTTCTGCCTGGGTTGGGTTCTGGCCGAGGGCGCGGAGGAGGTCGCCGAGCGATTCACGCGAGATGGTGCCGGTTCCCTTTTTGTCGAACAGGGCGAAGGCTTCTTTGTACTCTGCGTCGGACTGAACGGTGGTTGAGGCGATGATGGGTCAGTTCTTGATCGGGTTGAGAAGGAGAAAGGACAGCGATGGGACGCTGATGGACGCGAAACAAGAGCTGGCTTCTGTAGCACTTACCATTGTGAACAACGTTTGTTTCCAAGATGAGGATGTGGTGGTGGTAGGTAGTGGACGGTGATGACCTGCACTGTGCGGAAACAAAGTTGGAGCTGTCGAAACCTGACACGCACAGCTGCGCAATGGCTGCGCCCACCTCTTTCAGGTTGCACCTGCGTGTTGGTCTCGGTGCGGGAGCTCCAGGATCAGCGGAAAAGGGGCTCGAAACTTGGCCCCTATGGACCAACACTTTTTGGCTAAGAGGTGCGGTCAAGACACGCGCGCGGCACCTCAGCTGTGTTCCATCCGCCAGCGGCTAGACGGGTCGAGCGCGGAGGGTGCGTCTCACACGTGACTTTCCGCAATTGATTTGATAGATTGTGATGTTCTCCCAATCTTACAATTGCTCCGAACCAAAATTGACTGGGGAGGCCCGGCAGAGCCCGATAGCTGCTCACCCTAGAATTTGTGAGACAGCCAGGGTGCCGATTCGTAGATCAACTCGTTGGAAGATGCGGATCCGTCTCTCAATCAAAATTTCCAGAAGAACGGCTGAGACCAGGCGATCCGACATCTCTCTCCCCCCGCCGCCGCAACGCCGCTTTCCGCGAATAGGCCGAAGCACCCCAACCCCACTTCTTCTCTCTCTTCACAGTTTTGTCGCCATCACCATCCCACCTTCCTCTTCTCCTCTTCAGTCGAGATATACGTCACAATGCTCTTCGCAAGGTCATCAGCACTGCGCACCGCCGCACGTCAGGGACGCAACTTTTCGTCCACCTCGACAACTCGTGCCTCTGCTCCTGAAAAAGCCTCCTCCGCCATCAACGACATCTCCAAGAAGGCCCAGGAGCTCGGTGGCCCCGCGCTCAAGCGCGTCGAAGGCCTCCTCGGCGGATACTCCGAACCTATCAAGTACAACTTCCAGGTCGCCTCGAACATCGCCAAGCAGGTGTACATCGCCGAATCCCTCGCTCCCCCCACCAGCGTCAACTCGATCACCTCCGCATACCGCCACATCTACTCCAAGATCTCCGACAAAACTTACTGGACCCAACTCCTCACAAAGGGCACCTGGAAACAGGTCGGCATCTACGCGGTGGAGGCTTACGGTATCTTCACCATCGGCGAGATGGTCGGTCGCAGATCCCTCGTCGGCTACAAACTCGACACCTCCAACCACGCTCACCACTAGATTTGCTTCGAGCACTGTTAGCAAATATCAACTCATTTCTTCTTTTCCTTGATCTGCGGCATTAGCTTCTGTGTCAACCTCGCAGAAGTCCTGACGAGCACCGTCCCTTGTCTCCGCATAACACACGCCGCAGAAAAGGCACAGGCGATGGAAGCATGCAGCGTGTACTGAGTTGTGTATGTTCATGACAGACGCCACGATGGGTTCGGTGCTAGAAGGCGACAACTTATCATGGCAGCTCGGATCTGTGCGTCAGAGTCGACCCGAAGAACGCGAGCATAGCTGACCCGCGATACGAACTTTTGTCACCTACGAGGTTGGCCCCGTCCAGTTGGGCAGCCTCCCAATCTCGAGGCGTGGCCCGCAGCGTGAAGCATTCCGCCCAAGACCATCGCTGCGCAGGAAGCGTTGCACTGGCATTGGCGCCATTCTTTCTTGCTATAGGACACTCTGAGTCGGTCACAAGAGTCCAGTCGTAGCCGCGACCGCCGTAGCCGATCGTGCTTGGTTCGCATGCGAAGCTGATCACGTGGCTGAACTGGCTCGCGCTGAGACAGCCGTCTTCATCCAGTTGGCGCAGAACATGAAGTCGCAGTTCAGGGGGCAGATCGAAGAATCGTGAGAATCCCTCCGCGTGCTTTTCGCTTTCTGAAACGGCAGTTCCCTTTTCGCTGCTCCGCACGCTGGCCTTACAGCCCAATGTTCTGGCCGATGCCAAGACTGTCAAAGCAGCCTTGCGACACTTGATGGCGGCAGCCCGGTTGCGGGAGAGACATGCCCACGTCAGCTCGTTGCGATTGATATGCGTGAGCCCCAAGCCAAACACCAAAGCGTCCTGAAAATCGATTTCCCAGTCGTCCAACGTAACGCCGATAGATGTCATGTGCCGCTGCATTTCAGCGGGGATCTCGTCATTGTCCCTTTCCTTTCCATGCAACCGCCGCTTGCACGCCCTATGATGGAAAAACGACACAATTGCCTCAACGTTAGCCAAAGGCAAAGGTGCGTAGCGCCGTCTAATTGCATCGATTCTTGCCGAATCTTTCGCCGTTTGGGCAGGAAGCCAGCCCCCCTCAATGTTGCCCGCGAGCCCAAGTGTTCGAAGATGAAAATTTGGACGTCTCCTTGTCGACTCGAGTATCGTTCGGAAAAGAGGGTCGTCGCGTAGAGCTGCAACATTTCCAGATATCCCGTAGTGACCGTTCGTTGCATCCCCATCGCCATCTCGGATGACTGCAGAGCTGATCAAGCGGACGCTACGCTCGTTGAAAACATTGCCGTTGAGCTGTAGTTCGAGCAGACATCGACAACGCTGCGGATCGGTAAGGAAGTCGGCGATAGATTGGGCGATGAACACATTTTGCTCGTCAGAAGTTTCGTCGTCACCAAGGCTGATCAGACCGGAGAGTTCGAGACACTCGAGTTCCGTGCCGGTGGCTGGAACCGCGTCAAAGAAGGCTGCCAAGGATTGAAGCGAGATTGGGTTGCTCGACAAGGACAAGTCCTTCAGCCCTGATTTACCAACAGCTTTTGCCAGGTCTGAAAGCGTCCCATTCTCGCCGTCGATGTCGTTCGATTTTAAGTCCAAACGACTCAAGGTCACATTACCGGCCAAAAGCTTTGAGATGGCGGGCAAGCAGTCTGATGTCAATCCGTTGTTGGAGAGGTCCAGGAACCGAACACCGCTAAACGACGGCCAGGGATGTGTTTTCGATAACTGAGTTCGAGGCGCAAGGATGTTGAGCCAGTCAATCGATGCTGCATAGCAGTCTGGCTGACCTAGGTTGGTGGCGGCCTCGTCGCTTCCATGGAGGGTGTTGTTGTACATCTTCCGGAGCTGTTCCAGGACCTTTTCCATCCTTGTATCTCCAAGACCGGCGTGCTGGAGGTCAAGGAAGTGATAGTGGCCTACTCGTTCCTTCATGGTCATGATGATGTCGGATACTGAGACTAGATTGTCGTCCTCCGGGAGCGAAAGAGTGCCAAGGGGCAGGCGTCTACGGCCATCGTAGTGACCCTCGTCATCTTGAGAAGATGGAAGTGACAAGTCGTCAACGTCCATTTGGCTCATCTTGCCGTACAGCTCGTGCGCTTTGAGTAGCCCATGCAGAGCGCTCGATCGATCGATCTGCGAGAGAACGCTTGAGGTAAGGACGGCAGTTGACGGTATTGAAAATACCTTGAGCGCATTCAGACCTGGCACTCTTGAACGCTTTCAGGCTTGGATCTGCCTCCACACGCAACAACCGCCTCTACCGTGCATGAGCTAAATTGGTGAGCTTTGTCTGCGCAAAATTGACAGGTCGGCTGAGCCGAGACGTCACACCGGACCCTGGATTGTGGCTCAAGTTGAGACGCACGGCGCACGCTCCGACAGTTGACAATCTTTCGATAAGATCACCGTCATCAGAAGTCACACACCACGCCCACCTTTGCGTGGACGCCTTTATTTAGCCTCGATCAACGGTCACGATGAAGTTCTCAGCCTGGCAGGCGCTGCTTGTGGCAGCTCTGTGCCTTTTGCCTTCTGTCTGCGCCTGGGGAATTGCAGGACACCAGATCGTAGCCACCATTGCGCAGACGCAGCTTCATCCTTTAGTTCGAGAACAGCTCTGTTCGATCCTGCCCAATTATACACAATACCCTTCACACTGGCCACCATCCGAAGATGTACTACCTCGCACACACTGTCATTTGGCCGTGCTGGCCGGATGGCCCGACACCATCCGCTCTCGATACCCATGGAGCGGTCAGCTCCACTATGTCAATCCGGTAGACGATCATCCCCCAACCCAATGCTATTACGGAGAGACCGGCTGGACGTCCCCGAACAACGTTCTTACTTCTCTGGTCAATTACACATCCCGCGTGGTGACCGAAACCGGCTGGGAACGCGACATGGCGCTACGGTTCATGGTCCACCTTTTCGGTGATGCGCATCAGCCACTTCATCTCACTGGACGCGCTCGTGGTGGCAACGATGTCTGGGTTCACTTCGAGGGCAGGAAAGCGCGTCTTCATAGCGTGTGGGACACTTTGCTCATCAACAAAGAGATTCGCGAGCTCTCAAATTATACGACACGCTTGCCTTCGGGACGCATCGAGAGCGCTCTCGTCGGAGCTAGATACGACCCTTTGGTGAGGTTCATCCTCAAGGAAGGCCTCGGACAGCCTGCCATCCGCGGCGACGTTGGCAATGCCTGGTGGAGGGACGAGTCGGCCAGCTGGCCTGCATGTCAAGGCCATGCCTCCGTCTCAGACGCACAGATGCTGGAGGGCGAGGGACAGCTCGCCTTCTCCTCCATGGTCGAGGACCCGAGCAGGGTGGATGACACGGATCTGCCGATCTGCCCTTACGAGTGGACTCAACCGATGCACTCATTGGTGTGCGACTATGCCTTTGCTGCGCCTGTACCCGCCTGGGAGCCAGCGCCGCCGTCTGACGGAGACGATTCGGAGCCTTCACCGATACCCTTTACCGAGCCTGAGCTCGACGTGCCCGAGTACGTGGGTCGCATCGAACGCGACAAGGTAATTCACAAGCAGCTCGCAAAGGCAGGTGTGCGTCTCGCTGCGGTACTCAACACGCTTCTGCTGCCTGACGAGAGCGTCTCGACGTTGTCAGACTAACGACATGCATCTGCTGTGGCTCCACATCCTTTATTGGGAATGATCGATCGATGTGTATTTGATGGCACCGTCCGAACGTAGTTGCAAATGAAGCATTGTTATCTATTCTAGTAGGCGCCGTTGTTGACAGGCGCATCCCCGCCAAGGCGCATTGTAGCGAACGCTGTTGTCGGAGACTTGCTCGGCGAGTTGGATCCAGATTGAGCGTCGGCACTATCATGAGCCATCGCACCCGCCTCGCCACGGGCCGATCCACTGCTAGCGATGTGTTGTTCAGCGCGCTCAACCACCTGGAAAAACACGTCCCACATGCGAGGGCAGTCGAGGTTCTCTAGCACTTCGACATTCCTCCCACCTGTTCCCCACCCTTCATGCTCAACGCGGTCGCCCCAAAAGTCGACGACGGTGGCACCGCATGCAAGCCCATCGCTGCACTCCACGTCGACACGGTACCTCTTTGGCGGCGTACCGCGGAATGCAGCGGCGTTATCGACCGTATTCGCTGCTGCCTCCGGGATGTCGCTCGTCTCTCCGCTGCCTCCACCAACGACGTTGGTTTCGAGCCCCAAGGAGTTGACATTCTGCACACTCCGAGATCTCGACGGCGAAGGCGACGAAGATCCCACGTGCGTGTCCTTGTTGCTGTGGGGATCGGCATCAAACATGGCAACATTTGGGACGTCACCAGGCGAAGGGACGCGTCGGTAGAAGAGCGTCGGATCGATAATGTAAGCGATGGCGAGCATATCGTGCACCGGTGGACCCCTCGTGAACCCAAACTCGGAGGCGTACGTCTTTGCGAAGAACGTCAGCGTCGAACTCAGCATCCTCTTGAGATCGCTCGGTCCGGCCTGTGTCGATGCCGGTAGCTCAGAGACCTGCACCGCGGGCGAGACGCCTGGTGACTGCGTGGGCGAGATAGGGCTCAACGCCGACCGAGAGTGCCGACGGGAAGAAGGTACGGATCTCGTTCTGCTCGAGAGGAGTCGGTCGTGAAGTTCTGCTGTGAAGATAGCTTGATGTGTGACGTTGAGACCAGCCATGACCACTTTGATGTCGGTGTTGAAGACGATGGCAGCTGCTTCCGGGTCGTTGAGAATGTTGAACTCGGCAAGTGGACCTCTGTTGCCTCGAACGCCGGCAGCACCACCCATGAGTACGATCTGCTCGATGCCTTTTATCAGGTGAGGGTAGCACCTGATGAAGAGCGCAACGTTGGTCATCGGTCCCGTGACTGCCATGTGGATCGGAGGTTGACCTTTGTTGAGCCGCTCCGTGAGGATGGTAGAAAGTGTATATAGGAACAGTGAGGGCTCGGGTCCAGTCGTAGGTGAACTCGTCTTGGGGTGAGCAGGCTGAAGCCAAGGCTGGCACAACGGCGACGACAGGGAGGGCAGACCTTGAACTCCACCTAGACCGCCTTGACCATGAATTCCGACGTCAACTTTTACATCCTTGACCAGCGGACAATCGGATCCGCGAATGACGGGGATTGAGGGATCCGCTCGGTACAGCGCCATGAGACGCACAGCATTGAGGAAAGTATCGCGGCCGCCTGCATTGCCAGCTACCGTCGAGACGCCAAGCAGCTCTAGACTGGGATGGTGGACTGCCATCAACAGGGCCATGGCATCATCGTGGCCGGGATCGCAGTCAAGCCACAGAGACTTGACGACTGCGTCATCCCTTGGAAAAGTTGATGTAGGTGTGAGGGGCGCTTCGGCTGAGCCTTTTGCCCGTGGCTGGAACGCCGGCGACGAAGAGCCAGGTTGTACGAATTGGCTGAGACGTCGCAACAGCGATGGAGTGCTTCCAGGTGAAGAAGGTGCGCTGCTCTTCATATCGGAAGGTCCGCAGCGGGCGGTAAAGTGACAGCCTAGGAGATCTAGATGGAGAGCAAGAGAGTGAAGAGGCAGGAAATGAAACGCTTGATCGCCGTCGGACGCGCGCAGATACGCTGATGGATGTCACAACGGTAAGCGCAAGCATTCGCACATCGAATTGCTTCCCGAGATGTCATCGAGTTGGAGTTTGCGCACAATGCGCAGCTTTCCACCTCCAATCGGATCACAACGGACTTGCTTGCCTGCTTGCATGCAAGGCGCAGGGTCCAAGTTCCGGGAGTGACATCTCGGCTGTTCCGAATCCAGAAGGCAGCCGGCCGGCCCTTCAACTTTTCCGAGGAATTTAGCGGTCTTCTTTTTTGAGCCCTACTTTCCGATAACCTTCCTCCACACCCACCGTCAACCTTTAACCGGATTCGTCAAGATGGCGGACGTATGGATCTCACGAAAGAGGTGGACTTGCAAGTACTGCGATGTCACCATCAACGACGACCTGCCATCGAGGAGGCATCACGAGACGGGAGGGAGGCATAAGCAGAATGTTCGCAAGGCGCTTGAGGATCTATATCGCAAAGGCGAGCAGGAGCGCAAGGATGCCGAGCACACCAAGAAAGAGATGGCACGCATAGAAGCACTTGCAGCCGAAAGTTATGCTCGAGATCAGGCCACTACAGGTGAAGGGGCTGCTTCATCTTCACGGTCTACGGCGTCGACGTCAGCCTCGCTCCCAGCGACCACGGTACATCCCAAAGCCCAGCCGGTTCTCGCCCATCCCGCACGTCACAACACGAGACCATCATCCGCGACAGGAACGACAGACGTATCGCGGCATGTAGCTCAGCCGGGTGAATGGGAGCACGTGCTACCCGTCGCTTCTGCTTCGACGTCATACGCCAACGAGGTCACCGATCGTGACAGGGCAAGATCGTTCCGCATCAAGGAGAAGGTGGTTCGCCTGGATGATAGCGATGATGATCAAGACCTCGCCAGCATCAAGGTCAAGAAAAGGCCACGTGCTGCTCAGGGAGATTCTTCAGGCTTGCAAAGAGGAGTCAAGAAGGAGGAGCAAGATCAGCTCGCTGACCAGGTCACGAAGGATGCCGCCGTAGCCGTCAATGCATCGAGTGAACTCAGTACAACAGCAACGGCGGCCACGACAGTGAAAGGGGAAGAAAGTGACGATGTGAAGACGGGTATCGCACCGATCATTGATCCGAATGATGAAAGCGCTGGAGGAGGTGGCAACATGTTCAAAAAGCGAAGAGCCGGCGCCGGAGCAGGAGCGAAAAGGGTCCGAGCCGTCATATAGTGCGTAGCAGCATCGACTTGTTCGTCAATCTCATGTACATCAGCTCGTCGTCGTGACAAAGTACTGACTGCTTGTTCAGCGCCGAATAGCCACGCATCGTAGAATGGAACGAACCAAGGCTAGGAGGCCTGTGGACGTCAGATCGGCGATGAGGAGTAGTGGCACCGAAAAGATCGGCGATAGGCTTGATTTCTTCCACGTCGACGAATATTCTCGCTGCTGGAAGAAATGGATCTTGTCTCACTCTTGCGCCCGTCGTGAAAGGCGAGCTGCCCGCGCTTCCCGTGTGTGGCCCGCTGTATCACTTCTGGACCTCCCTTCTCGGCTGGCACAGTCAAACCCAATTGCAGCAAATGGATCAGCAAAGAGGGACAGTGACTTGTTCTGCTCTGCGTGGGCCATCGCAAGCACGATGAAAAGGGTCAGTTGCTCGCCATTGGAGACCAAGTGCGTTGCGGAAAGGGCTAGCAGCGGATGAAAGAAGGCGGAAGAATTCTGGGAGGCGCCAATTCTAGTTGCAAATTCCCGGTCTAAGGGAGAGGACGCACAGACCGGGGAAAGAGGCACACTTGGATGAGCTGGAAAATGCCGTGGTTCGAGCTTTATTGCTATTGGCCGGCAGGCACTCAGCCAGTGTTCCAGTCTCGTTGCCTCTACAGCTGGCCACGTCGTCCACGTCGACACCGGTCAGCCACAGCGAAAGCTTCCAGCTCATCAGATTCGTGTCGATCAATTGGACTCCCGACGCTCCCTCCCTTCCACACCATCACCTTTCTTCCTCAAGATAAATACTACCGAGCCCCGTAAGTCGTCCTTGCTCCTGACCCCTTCCACTACACTGTCCTCCTCCTCCCGGCTTCGAGTGCGAACGGCATCCTACTCAAGACCGCTTTCGCCACCGTCGGCAACGCTCACATAGTACCCAACTGTTATCGTTGTCGTGGTCGTCTCCGCTTGTACAAGCATCGCCGTGCGAGCTTGTTCGCTGCACCACATCGTCGTGGCTTCCATCTACATTATATACCCGGCATCTCTCGCATTTTAAGCATATTCTGACTCTCTTCGCATCTGCCATTCGTACACCTCTCTACCACCCAAAAGTCGGAAGTAGAAGCACAAGAATGGTTCTCGCCAGCCGCACAACTGCGCTGGCACAGCGCCGCAAGGCTGCTCGTGCCACCGGCATGTCTCGACCCGCCTTTATGACCATCATCATGGCCATCTTGGCTCTCCTCACTTTCTCGGCCTTCATGGCGCCCGGCTCGTCCGCTGGCGGCATGGGTGTCGCCGCTGCTGCCGACAAGCGCAGCGAATACGGAACCGTCATTGGTATCGATCTTGGAACCACCTACTCGTGTGTCGGCGCACAGGTCAACGGCCGTGTCGAAATCATCACCAATGACCAGGGTAACCGTATCACTCCTTCCTACGTCGCCTTCACTCCCGAGCGTCTCGTCGGAGACGCCGCCAAGAACCAGGCCGCTCAGAACCCCGAAAACACCATCTTTGACGCCAAGCGTCTCATCGGCCGCAAGTGGGGCGAGTCGGACCTCAAGAAGGACGCCAAGCACCTCCCCTTCAAGCTCGTCGAGAAGGGCGGAAAGCCCGCCATCCAAGTCACTGTGAACGGCGACAAGAAGGTCTTCACCCCCGAGGAGGTTTCGGCCATGGTGCTTCAGAAGATGAAGGAGACCGCCGAGGCCTACCTTGGCCACAAGGTCACCCACGCCGTCGTCACCGTCCCGGCCTACTTCAACGACGCTCAGCGACAGGCCACCAAAGATGCCGGTACCATCGCCGGTCTCAACGTGCTCCGAATCGTCAACGAGCCCACCGCTGCCGCCATCGCCTACGGTCTCGACAAGAAGGACGGCGAGTCGCAGATCATCGTCTACGATCTCGGTGGAGGTACCTTCGACGTTTCGCTCCTCTCGATCGACTCGGGTGTCTTTGAGGTGCTCGCCACCGCTGGTGACACTCACCTTGGTGGTGAGGACTTTGACAACCGTGTTTCGGACTACATCCTCAAGCAGTTCAAGAAGAAGACCAGCCTGGACGCCTCGGTCAACAAGCGCTCCGTCGGAAAGTTGAAGCGTGAGGTCGAGCGTGCCAAGCGAACTCTCTCCAGCCAGATGTCCACCAAGATCGAGATCGACGGTTTCTTCGAGGGTAACGATCTCGACGAGACTCTCACCCGTGCCAAGTTCGAGGAGCTCAACATGGACCTGTTCCGCAAGACCATGAAGCCCGTCGAGCAGGTGCTCAAGGACGCCGGCGTCAAGAAGGACGAGATCGACGACGTCGTGCTTGTCGGTGGTTCCACTCGTATTCCCAAGGTGCAGGCCATGCTCAAGGAGTACTTCGGCCGCGAGCCTTCCAAGGGTATCAACCCCGATGAGGCCGTCGCTTGGGGTGCCGCCGTTCAGGGTGGTGTTCTCGCCGGTGACGAGTCGCTCGGCGATGTCGTCTTGATCGACGTCAACCCGCTCACCCTCGGTATCGAGACCAACGGTGGTGTTATGACCAAGCTCATCCCCCGTAACACCGTCGTTCCCACCAAGAAGTCGCAGATCTTCTCGACTGCCGCCGACAACCAGAACACCGTCCTCATCCAGGTGTACGAGGGTGAGCGATCTATGACCAAGGACAACAACCTGCTCGGCAAGTTCGAGCTGACCGGCATTCCCCCCGCGCCCCGAGGCACGCCTCAGATTGAGGTCACCTTCGAGCTCGACGCCAATGGAATCATGAAGGTCGGCGCCGCCGACAAGGGTACCGGCAAGTCGGAATCCATCACCATCTCGAACGACAAGGGTCGTCTCACACCCGAGGAGATCGAGCGCATGGTCGCCGAGGCCGAGGAGTTCGCCGAGCAGGATGAGCAGGTCCGCAAGCGCATCGAGGCTCTCAACAACCTGCAGAACTTCATCGCTTCGCTCCGAAGCCAGCTCAGCGACAAGGAAGGTCTCGGTGGCAAGCTTGACAAGGAGGACAAAGACACCATCAAGTCGAGCCTCAAGGATGCCGAGGCATGGCTCGACGAGAACAGCCAGACCGCCGAGGGCTCCGACATTGAGGAACAGCTCAGCGAGCTCCAGGCCGCCGTGGCACCCATCACCGCCAAGATCTACCAGGGTGGTGCCGGTGCCGGTGGCGACGACGAGCCTCTCAGCTACGGCCACGACGAGCTCTAGATAGGTGATTGGATCATCTGCAGCTCGATTCACGCTTGGTGTGGTCGTTCGATTTCTAATCAGCGTCTCGCGTCATTCTTCTGTTCACATCGCCGTCTTGGCGTACATTACTGTTATCACGTAGTCTTGACTCATTGTCATCATGTGAATACTCAAAAGAAACAGATTTCAGCATCTCGGCTCAGCGGATTGAACGTGCGTGAGCAAGCAAGTTGAAAGAGTCTGGGATTGGTCTAGAGGTCGGCTTGGACGATAGCTTCAGCGGGACAGGCATGCTTTGCGCAGGGATTGATCTTGCCCAGACATCTGCGTGCCTGGCAGGAGGCGACCTTGTGGGCCTAGTGGGTTGTGCGGCGACTTTTGTTAGTAACAACGCGGGGCCTGTGCTGGCCGACCGAGCAACGGTGCGGCGGATCATTTGCTGAATACGCTTCGTTAGGAGATCCGAGCGGGACTTCATCTGACGAGATGACTGTCACTTTTCCGAACCCGAATCTGCTTTGTTTGGGCATGAGAGCGTCGAGTGCGAGCAATCATTAAAGAGCGCTTTGAGCGGCAGGCTCGGATCTCTTTTGCATGCTCGGACGCATCTCCTGGCGACGTTCATTGTCAGACAGACCGCGGCATGTCTGCTGAGCTCCGCAGTCTCCATTGTCGGTGCGCATCGATGGCTCGTGCCTCGTTTTCAGCAGCCCCGCCTTTGTAGGGTGATCGCCAGCGCCGATGCCTTCGCCATCGTTTCCGTCGGATGATCCGCGCAGCGTCGACACGCTCGGAGCACCAAATTATCCATGCAGCTTGCGCCGCTTTGGGGCGCTTAGGCCTCTTTGCATTGTTTGCACTTATCGCAGCCTGGCTTTCAACAATCTGGCACACGTTTTCTCTCAGCAGCGCATAGCACTGAACCGACTTGCAGTAATGATTGATGCAACGGGAGAAGCAGGGTCAAAGCGCCGCACGAAACTTTGTCATTCTTCTCAAGGATCAAAGAGGTGAAGGAATCCTTTTCCTGAGAACTTATCATCGATTTTCAACCGAGGCGTGGTCTGAGTTGCGATATAAGGGTTTCGCAGACCTTGGCGGAAAAGTCGCCATTCATCGTTTCCTCCAGTCCTCCCTGCTCATCCAGCTCAATTCGACAGACGAAAGCTTCCGGCCTCCAAGTTGCCCGTCAGCATCAAGTCGTCTGGTACTACAGCATCAGCAGCCACGCGGATTGTCATCCCTCACCAGTCCACCGTACTCGCTAGAGCAAGAGCACCGATGTTGCACGCCTTCAATGCGACTCTACCAACCGACAAGTTTCCGCCGCTGTCGGGCGACCACCAAATCGATATTCAGGACTTGCAAGCTTTCCTCGAACACATGTTTCGTCCGCAACTTCCAACAAGCTTCAAGCTGCAGATATATCTATGCATCGGTATCGTCAGCTTCCTGCTGGTCCTCTGTGCACCTATCGTGCTTCAACGGCTCCTGTACAGACGAGCTTGGCTCTTCAAGCTGTGGCACGTCGGTGGCGGCACGTTTGTCATCCCGAACGCGGTGCTCGCTTTTCTCCTCCTCGAAGCACTGTTCGGCATGCTCTGGATCGCATATGCCATCATCACACTTGAGCACTACCGATATCACAACTATCAACGGTCCTATTTCGCTTGGAGAACCCTCATCTGGACCGTTCTGTGGACGGGCTGCTGGTGGACCAGTTTCGGCCTACTCAGCGCATTTCCTGACGCTTTAACGCTCAAGACAAAAGGTCGCAGGCAGAAGAGTCTCATCTTGAGTCCTGCGGTCTTCAACATTGCGTGTTGGGGAGTGCCGTTGCTTCAGTACGCCAGCATCCTGCCACTCGTCATTATTGACTCGAGAGACAACGCCTCCGTCGCCGCTGGGTTCGAGACATGGCTCGACGACGTTCAGGTGGCGTTGAGGGGAGCCGTCCCCGATGCCGTATTTGCGCAACTAAGATTACGCGCCATGCATCTTTGGCTTGACATGACCGAGGTGTATTGGTACTTTGGCGTCATCATGGCATCCTTGTGCTGCTGGTCCATCGTGGCTCTGTTGGTGTTTATGCCGGTGGGTGCACACGTGCTCTTACGTATCAGGCTGCAACTTCAGCTCGAAACTCTCAAGATGCAGGCAGCAGGGGGTCGTCTAGTCGATCGGAGGCTCGAAAGTGGAGTAGACATCGACCAGGATTCACCTGGCTTGCCGAGACGAAGCGAACGTTTCAGCGCTACAGCCAGCGGCTTGCCACCGCTACGAGAGCCAGCGCGGCCGTCCCCGAATAGCAGACCTAGCTCGAGGACCGCTCGAGAGCGTCTCGTTCAAAACTTGAAGCGGCTCTTCAAGAATCTGCTCGTTCAATATCTCGGTATCTCTGTCGCCATCCTCTGTTTCTTCTTTGCCTCGGGCAAGGACGCTCTGCAGGTGTACAGTGCCGCTCGCCGTAACGATACGATCAGGACCGAGACCCAGTCGATCCTCTTCGCCGCCTGGACGATGGTGGTGTTTGCGTCTTTGACCCTTTTCTGCACCTACCGGCGGTCCTTTGATCCTTCGCTTAGCGTGGATCTGTCGGACGAAGAGCCGTCAACTCTTGCTCCTCGCTCCGTTCTTGTGGGGCTGAGAACGCCCTTGTCACACTTGTGGAACAAATGCTCGCAGAGTGCCGCATCGAGAGTTGCCACTGAAGCAAGTGGGCTCGAGTGTCTAACAATCCAGACTGGGAATGAAGCTTCATCCCGGCCGGCTTTGTTGATCACCACTCCGACGCAATCCACACTGTCTGTCGCAGCAGATTCCTGCCAGTGTTGCTGGTCAGCTCCAGCTTCGGACCGTTCGGGAGACACCCTCGTCTCGTCGTCCAAGTCATGCTTCAAGACATCTTTGACTCATAAAGTCGCGGCAGTTTCACCTGCCGTCGAAATCTTTTTCGCCACTCCATTTGGCAAGATGCCTGCGGTACCGGCGTCAGCGCTACGCCCGCGAATAAGGAGCTTCTCGATGAACGCCACGGATACAAGAATTGCATGCCTCGATATCGAAGAGGAGCTCGCACCCACTTCGTCCAACAGCAGTCCCGGGAAACAAGGATATCTGCGCAAAGATTCGACGTCGAGCGTCAAGCGTCGCAGATCAAAACGTTCAAGATGCTCGAGCATATCAACGAAGAATGCAGTGGTTTTATCTGACCACGCGAGAGCGTTTGCGGGATACGCACAGGTTGCAGCGAGCGGATCCAACGCGCCACAGAAGGCCGAATCGACACCAATTCTCGCTAGGAGAATTTCGACTGCAGAGGTCCGCTCATCTCGTCGTATTGCAGATGCGGAAGAGATGCACTTTGTTCCGCAGCTGGATATGGAGGCAAAGTGCTTTGTTCCGCCTGGCACGCTTGTCAAAGAAGACGATAAGGTCAAGGAAGATCATGAAGGTTGAGATGTGCAGATCTCGCCGGAACAGCCAACAGATATGGCAGGCACTGTTTCTCGGAATGGGCCACCAGCACCCGGGATGCAGGATCGTCCCGAGCTTCGATGACTCTACCTTGTGTCTCTAGCTGTATTCCAGTATTGAGTCCCCCTCGGGCGCCTAGCACCCGTACTTCACACTCCTTCCCCGCTATTCAGGCCCTTCTCGCTGTCGCTCCTATCCTGCTTTCTGATTTCAATACACTCTTTCTAGTGGCTTTCGTGTTGTGATGTCATGAGACGGCTGATTTCACAGTCGTTGCGAGTCTTGATGCATGATGAGACAGCGGCGACGGCTGCTGCCGAGCCAGAAGAGATTACACGTGGTGTGATGTTACACAATTGATCGCAGTGCTCCTTCAAGCGAGCCTTTCCTTCCCGAAGCCATTCCTCTAGCCGCCAGCGATCATGCGAGCTCTGAAGTATCTGCGCCAGGCTGGTTCATACCTTCGACGATCTGACGCAGTACGGACTCGCTGACCAGTGTTCGCAGTTCGGGTTCTGGATCGGTGCCATCGCGCTCGGCTCTTGTCATGATCTCGCCTACCCTCACCATGAGCTGATCTGTTTGTGCATCCAGCATCTCATCTTGTGCTGTCTGTTGCTCGGCCGTCAGGGATTGACTTTGGCGTGGAACGCCGTTTTCGTCCTCGTCGACTGTTGCCTCCTCATCTTGCTGCTCGTCGTCTGCATCACCGTCGTTGTCTTGCAATGATTCGCCGGTCACGCCTGCGATGTATCGCGCCAGTTCTTCGTGTTCGTTCTCCATCGCCTGCTGTGCGGCGGTGAGCCCATCCGCATTTGTGTGCTTTGCGTCCGCGTGAAACTCCTCGATCAAGCAGCGTGCTGCCTCGATCGTTTCGCACACGAACAGCGGCGTGTCCAGGTCCGAGTCCGTGGTGTTAACAGCATCGGCTGGAGCAGTTGGATGTGAGAGGAGGTAGCGGAGGATATCGAGATGGCTGTAGGAGGCAGCAGCGTGGAGCGGGGTGTAGGTGAACTCGTCTGCTGCAGTGGGGGAGATGCCGAGCACGTCGACGCACTCTTTGACGCGTTCGAGGTCTCCTTCGCCAGCGGCGATCCAGATGTTTTTGCCGGCAGAAGTGCCCGCGACGGGACGGTCGAGTGATGTTGGCACCGGCATTGTGTCGGCAATGAACGGTAGTGATGAAAGCCTCAAGGGTTGAGAGTGATGTTCGAGGGTGAGTATTTAGCATTGCAGAACGTGTCCAAGAAGCTTTAATCCAACTCAGCCTGCAGGAAAGGTAAAATTTGGATTACGAGCTGCTTACTAATCGCATGTTTGACGCATGAGTGTGGAGCTTTGTCGCCTGGCACGCTCTTGCGACATCCATCTTTGACGTTTTGACGTTGTTCGACGCTTTCATTACACTTTCACCACAGCTGCCGCTCGAATCGTCAGAAAGGCTCCCGACCATGGGCAAGAGAAAGTCGTCAAGTAAAAAGCCGACGGGCTCGAAGAAGCCGGCTCCGCTGGGTGAGTGCCTCCCATCACCACGCAGTCGTCGACAGCAGTGGAAGCCGAACTAACTCTTCTTCTCTGCAATGGACTCGGACGGAACAGATACGGTCTTCACATGTCTCTTTTGCAATCACGAAAAGGCAGTCTCGTGCAAGATGTAAGTGCGCCCTTCTACCAGCTCCTCGGCATTCCGCCAAAAGACGATGCCGTCCATACTGAACAAGACGACTCTGCATGGACGTTTGATGCAACAGCGACGACAAAGCAAGGATTGGCTACTTGTCATGCAAGATCTGCGGTCAGAAGTTTTCCGCCGACACGAGTCCGCTGGATCAACCCATCGACGTCTACTCGCTTTGGATCGACGCTTGCGAAGACGTAGCCAACGAACAGGAGCGATGAGGGGTCTTTCTCTCTCTCTCTTTCTATGCTGCGACAGCGCCTTACAAGTCCGACAGCGCACGTTCGCTATGCGACGTGATCACAAAGCTACCAGATACACACACACATGTGTGATCAACTCTTCCCCGGCCCTCGCTTGCAATCTTGTCCTTCGCATGACTCCTGCATTCGCGATCACCCGACTCACGAACTCGTCACCATCCAGCTCGTTCTCGTGTATTCTTCTTTACGACCACTCTCTTGTACTTTTACGCAATCGCGAACCGGCTTCTACATACCAGCATCCTGGGCTCTACCGGCTCAACCGAGGGTCGCACGTAGCGAGCCTTGAAACTGTTGAGAGACCAAGTTGTCGCTTCGCATCAGCAATCATCGATCTTTGATCGGGCTTCCTTTCGTGCAACAGAGGGCGGCTCTTTGCTGGTCGACCGTGTGGTTGTAACTACGATGTCGAATGTCCTCCACATCACATTCGTGAACGCCTTAACAAGCGCAGGTAACGCGCCGCTGTCCAATCGGGGCAGGCGAACAAAGCCGTGCGTCGCGGATAAAACGCTTGTACGCATCGCTTCGTAGGCGACACTAGCCGGTTCATCTTCTACATTCTGTAGGTATGCATTCACCGGGCCAACGAACAAGCCTTGAGTTCCGCCGTTGTTCGGCATTTCATTGGCATCTTCCACGCGGAAAGCTGTGCAGAGCATGACTGCCGCCGGCCAAGTTGTTTCTTTCCGCACCGTCGGACGCACCGCCTTGTCCAAGATTTGACCGGTGCACAGCAACGACCGAATACCATGCAGTTCATGCTACGTCTTCAGCCGGATATCCGGACGTCAGAATCTGGGGTTTACCTTTGAGAGAAAAGATGGCCGAAACACGCACACTTCGAACAACCACGGTTGATGCATTTCCTCGCGCCGAGCAGTAGCACAGCTTTCTCCCTTCGCTGTCTAGCGAGATGTTAGCGGGGACGTGAGTGTCTCCTCTTACCATGATGAGCGTAAAGCTGTGTGTAGGAAAGACGGAGCCTTCGAAGGGGAAGACATCGTTCCGCGGAGAACAGGCAAGGGTGGTGTCAAGCTGTGCCGAAGGTGTATCTCGCTCCGAGCGATAGACGGCCCGCTAGATCCTGGTCCCCCGGAAACACCGGTTGCGAACCCTCTCCGATCCAGGGTCTTCAGGAAGAACGCATGTTGGCCGGTCAGCGTCGTGTCTCCTTCCTGCGGCTGTGATAGCAGATCGGTGATTCCACCACTTCACGTTTCGCTTCTCCATGCAGTGGAATCTTGCGCTGACTCTTGCACGTTGTGTGATGTGTGATTGGTCACTTCGTGGATCGTTGCGGCATCGACAGACCACGCGAAATAAAACCACATCAGACCTTACGCTAAAAAGTCAGGACCAAGATCGGACCATACATCGACTCCGCAGCGCGATGTACAACTTTTTCAATTTACTTGTGCGAGATTACGACATTTATTCACGCACAGCTAAATCAGCTTACGGTGGCAAAATGTATTTCCCCAAAGGGTCCTGCGTCAGTCGATCGCGTCGGGTTTTCCCTGCACAGCCTCACGCCGGCTCTTGGAAGAAAAAGTCTCTCTTGTGAGACATACACACACGCTGTTCCGGAGCGCGGCACTGGCGCGTGAGACTATGCAGCTTAGCATCGCGCGCTAGAATTGTCTCTGAAAGTCATAAAGCGTATATTTGCTGCTGTACAAGAATGATTCGGCTCCTGGACTGCAAGACTGGCTCTCAGACGGAGTGCGGCTGCTGAAGAGAATCGCCACGGAATGTGTACGGAAAAAGAAGCTATCAAGCCGGCAAACGAAGATCACGGGTCCAAACCAGGGTTTGACGTGCCCAGAAGAATGTCGTCGAAAAAGCGCTGAAAATACACGTCTTCACTCGCCAATAATCGGAAATAGGGGCAAGAAGGTGGCCCATGCGTCAAGCGGGACCGTGTGGTAGATGCTGTGTCAGTCGTCGCCATCCTGGTGCGAGAATATGTGGCCGTTGTTTCTGGCAGACATAATAAGATTTCTGGTTCTCGGCTCGATCCGAAAGTCGGACCTTGTGCCCTGCCAGCAAGTTGGGTCGGCAACACGGACACGTCCGAACTCATTTCTCATCAAGGTCACTTCTGTGATGTGCAGAAGTGCTGACTGGCTGGCTGGCTGGCTGTTCGAAGCAGTGTGCGAACAGTAAGGGGTGTGCAAATTGGCTGGTCATGCATCACGTCGTCAACAAGAAGGCAATGAAAGAATGATATATTTGAACGAGTACGAACAGACAACAGTGATTGTTTGGCGAAACATGTAGAAGGCGAAGGACAAAGAAGAGCTTCGCGGGCCGGTCTGAAGCAAGGCAAGTGAAACAGAAGGAAGAGAGGGCTAGTGATCGGGTAGATCACGACCTGGGTAAAATTTGCCGGTGCTACACATCGGTCCGTTCAGCCCGTGAGAACAATCCAGCGTTCAAAAATGCAACATTGGACTTTGAGTAATACTCTCACCCCCGTTCAAAGGAAGGGGAGGAGGGCACCGGCGGCAGCAAGGATCGAGAGACCGGCAGTGGCGGGCGAGAAGGCGGCAGCCGAGTTGGAAGCACGGCTCGAGGTGGCAGCAGGGGCAGCCGAGGTGGAAGTGCCGGCGACGGAGCTCGAGGCGCGGCTGGCAGAGGACGAGGCGGCGGTGCTCGATGCGGCAGCCGACGACGAAGCACGCGAAGCCGACGACGAGGCGGCCGAAGAGGCGGCCGAGGTGGAGGAAGCGGCACCGCTCGAGGAAGCGCCGGATGAAGCGGCGGCGTTCAAGCACGAGCTGTCCGACGAGCCCAAGACGACGACAGGCGAAGCGTAGTTGGTGGTACCAGAGCCGTCCGTGATGGCGAGGGTGATGTTGGTGCCCGCGGCGATGTTGACGTTCCAAACGTAGTTGCCAGAGGCGCCGGTCTGGGTAGGAAGGGTCTCGATGGGAGAAGCCGAGACCTGACCACCGGGCAGGACGTTGATAATGACATTGCCGGTGGCGCCTTGCCACTCAAGAGCCCTAGGCTGGCACTGAGTGAGGGAAACGGGGGTGTTGATGGTGGCTGCGCTGACGGCAGCGGCGGCGAGCACAACGGCACCAGCGGCGGAGGCGATCTTAACCATTTTGAAGATAGGTATGTGTTGAAGGAGAAACGGAGGAAAAAGAGCAAGAAAGTCGATGGATGCGATGCAGGGAAATGCGGTGGTGGTAGGTGGACGGACTTGGATGGAAAGCAAGGGAGGCGAGGAATATATACTCCCGGGGGAGGAGACGCCGCTCTAGATGGGAGGGGGCAGGGCCTCTCTCTTCTCGAAACTCTACGCCGCGTCACAATCGAGCCAACCAAAGCAGTGGCCGCAGAGCCAGCTGTTGGACGGCAGAGGCAGTCACAGCACAGGCGCCCTTCGGAGAGACCAAGACTCGAGCGTGCGGCACACCAGCCGAGAGGCAGGCGTCGTAGCCAAGCCTGCAGAGCCAAGGCGACGCGAATTTGCTCGAAACGTTCGGGGCGCACAAGCGAGGCCGCCCAGAGTTGAGATCGCGAAATCTTGGTTCGAAATCAATCAATAAATAATATCGATCTTTTTAAAATAGAGTTCATGGGACAGCACTGCGTCGCTCTACGCTGCGCCGTGCTGCTTTTACCAAGAAAGTTGATGTTCGATGCGATGCCCGGCAGCTGCGAGCCGTTCAAAGACAGACAGCCAACACCGTACTCCTTTCGATGCCCGCCCTGCACGGCCACACGAGAAGTGCAACTCTCGTGTTCTCTCTTGTTCTGAACTCTGCCACAGAAAAGGCCGTTTGCCGGCTGACCGCATCGCGCAGTGCTGTACCACGCTGCAATGTGTAAATGTCCTGCCTCCGTTCTTCGCGTCGGATTGTCTAGATCTGACGGTCCAGGACAGGTTTGCCGATCCCTGGCTTGGGTCTGTTCCGACGCCATGATCGCAAAGTCGGCGTGGCCCGCTGGTCCGAGATAAGTGAGCTCGAGCGCCGTGGACGAAGCGCTTCTGTCGATCATTTGATCGTCACAGTCGTGTTCTGCGGCACGGCTCGTCTGTAGCGAGACTCTTGTTCAAGGCAAGGAAAGAAGGCTGATTAAACTTTGCTGTTGCAGCTTTTGGCCGCACGGAAACCCACCGGGTCACAGGCAACATCTTTGCATGACGAAAGTCCTGTGGCCTAGAGGCTGTTGCGAATCCAGCGTGCATGAGGGCAGGGCCTGTGTAGACACGGGTTGTGGCCTAACGGACCGGAAGCTAAACTCCGCGGTTGACGAATGGACGCAGCAAGTTCTTTGCATCCTTCAGGGTGTTGTTGTCTGTCACGTTACTTCCTGTCTCCTGGCTAGGTTGCTGGCCTACCATCTGGCG
Organism: Pseudozyma hubeiensis SY62; assembly: GCF_000403515.1. NCBI lineage: Eukaryota > Fungi > Basidiomycota > Ustilaginomycetes > Ustilaginales > Ustilaginaceae > Pseudozyma > Pseudozyma hubeiensis. Next base: position 1,282,734 of record NW_012133827.1, read on the forward strand.
TCGCACAAAAATCATGACATTGGCTTGGAGGAAATTGTAACGCAGCGTCGGTCACATTTGTCTAGATTTCGCGTCAGCCAGTTTGATCACACCTCTGCAGACGTGCTTTTCTGACTGGCAACTCAAGGTTCGGCATGATTCTTTGTTGCATCTTTCACCTGCCGTGTGCAGTGCAGTGCAGTCGCAGGAACGTCGGCGGACATAAGTTCCCTGGCAAGCTCGATCCCAGTAGCTGACCTATCCGTCAGGCCGCCGGTCTGACCTTGGTAGAGCTTGGTACGCTCCACAGTACTGCTGCGATCAGCTTTGCCACATGATCCACGCCTCGGCATAGGTCGTAGCCTTGAGATAAGTCGGGTCGTAGCCGAAGCACAGTTACCGTTGAACTAGCGTGATCTCACATGGAATCTCTGTCGATGCGAGCCACTCTTGAGCTTCTGATGCAGGGAGCCGTAAGCCGAAGGCGCATGAAGCACAGTGCAATGTGAGTCGCTGTGCAGCGCGGATCCTCGTATGCACCACCGACATTGGAACGAAGGTTCTTTCGTGTGTGGCTTGCTTTGTTATTTTCTCCCTTTTTCGACCCTCCCACTGTATTGTCTCGTTGTGATGGGCCTGGCCATCCCCGAACGCCAGCCACTCGGCACGTCGCCTTCCAATCTTCTTGATAGGCTCTTGGCCTGCAGCTCGACACAGCCTTTCCGACAGCTCTCGAGACGTGCAGCATTGAAGCGCCTGCCTTGACAGGCTACTCCGCAAAACGAACGGCGAAACAGCCGTGCCGAACGACAGCTTTTTTTAGAGAAGCGCAATTACGTAAGCAGATTCTCCACACGTAAGAATCTGGACCCTGAACTGTCAAATTTCGACATCGCTTTCCACAAAACTCAGCCTCTCGCTTCATCGTCATCTTCGTCCCCAAGAGATCGTATCAATACATCTCTGTTGAGGGCTTTGTTCGGCAATGACACGATACTTGTCTCGGCCAGGCTTGGCAAAGCATCGACAGATATGAGCTAGCTCCTCAGAAACGGAGATGGTGCGGAAGAGACCCTCCATCTCGCCTTCGCCTCCTCTTGGTCAGGAAAGCAGCGATGATGAATTTATCCACGAACCATCGGTCATCAAAGGCAGCTCCAACGCACGCAAACGTCGACGGAACAATCCAAGTGCCACCATTCCGGTCGCCCCGGGCAGAACGCTGCGTGACTTGCTGGGCTTGACGGCGGCAGACGATTATATAGAGACGTCAGCCGCCATCGCAGCTGGAGTCGGACGTGCCAAGAAGCACCATGACTCTACAATGCCACTTTCAGATTCAGATGGAATCAAAACTCAAGCTGTGAATCAGCTGGAACGGTCGCCCTCTCCGGTTTCGACGACATCATCCTCCTCATCCCAGGAGGAGCTGGTCCTTCCAATATCGAGATCCCCTCGCGAACCTCGAGCGTACCTTTCTCCAGCCGCACTCGAAAGAGAGGCCCTGCAGTCGGACTTATACATCGCTTCAAATCAAAGCCAAGCAGCGATCGATTCTGACTCGGGGGGCGATGAACCGGAACAAGCCCTGAGCCTGCGTGCCGATTGCAATGGATCTTCGCCGCCGCCGATCCTTCCAAATGCCAGCCCAGCAAGTCGCGACAGTCATACGAGTGACGAGGAAGACGAAGTTTCTCTGGCGATGAGAGGCCCCGCTTTGTCCCGCCGAGCACCAAACGCAACAGCTCAGCCTGAGCGTTCCGCTACATCCTCAGACGGCCTGCATGGTCAGAGGCCATCGTTTCCCATTCCAGCAGAGCTCAGAGATATTGGTCCTCTGACTCTAGCCCCTGGCATCGAGGTACCTGCTACCATCAATCGCTTCCTTCGAAGCTATCAGCGAGACGGTGTTCGCTTTCTTTACAGATCCTATTCAGAAGGTAGAGGCGCCCTGCTTGGAGACGACATGGGTCTCGGAAAGACCATCCAGGTCATCGCACTCCTTTCAGCGATCATGAGCAAGACTGGATACGAGCACGATGCCGACCGTCGCATTGAAGCCATCCGGAGCGACAGACAAAGCTGCACTTATCACCGCGCGGACGCCATATGGCCCACATGTCTCATCATTTGCCCGAGCTCAGTCATCGACAACTGGCGTCATGAGCTCGACACATGGGGCTACTTCGAACACGCAGCTTACAGCGGCACTCGTGCCAAGGACACGCTCGAGTCTTTCCGTCGAGGTCGGCTCGACATCCTCGTCACCAGCCATGAAACGGCATCGCTCTCCATCGAACACCTGCGCGATCTCGATTTGTCCTGCGTGCTCATCGATGAGGCGCACAAGCTCAAGAATCCCAATTCGCAGATGACGCGAGCCATGCAAACTTTTCGCTGCAAAGCGCGATTCGCATTGACAGGAACCGCCATCCAAAACACGTACCGCGAGCTATACACGCTGGCCGACTGGACCAATCCTGGTCTGCTAGGAACGGTCAAAGAATGGATCGCTGAAATTGAGGATCCGCTCAAGCACGGTCAGAAGCGCGGCGCAGACCCGGAGCGCATCGCTGACGCCAGGACGAGGGCGGAAAAATTGGTCACCAACGTCTTACCCATCTTCTTCCTGCGCCGCACAAAGGCGCTCATTGCTGATCAGCTTCCTCGCAAGTTCGACAAGATCGTCTTTTGCCCGCTCACGCCGACTCAGCTGGACGTGTACAAACGCATCTTATCGGAAGACGAGGTCGAGCTGATGAAGCGACATGCAGATCCTTGCGACTGTGGCCGGCTCGATCCTGATACCGGTCTCCCATATCGACGCCAGAACTGCTGCTTCAAACGCGACAGCACAGGAGGAGCGTGGAACAAGAACATGCTCAAGTACATCTACCTTTTACAAAAGTGCTCCAACCACGTCGCTCTCGTGTTCCCAGATCCGGAAGATGCAAGCTCCAAGGAGCCGGATCGCGTGGAGAGGTACGACCGCCAACTCTCGTACGTGCAGCTCATGTTTCCCAGTAGCTGGCAGGGCAAGCGATGCAATGCTGCAAACGGCATGGAGCCCGGGTTTTGCGGCAAATGGAAGGTGCTGGCTGGATTGCTGGCACAGTGGCACGTCGACGGCGACAAAGTGCTGCTATTTTCCACTAACCTGCGGCTTCTCCAGTTCATCGAGTTCTTCCTGGCTCGCGAAGGGCATAACTTTCTCAGACTCGATGGATCTACGCCGCAGCCGCGTCGTCAACAGCTGGTCAACCAGTTCAACAGGGATGCGAGCATTTTCGTCTTTCTCATCTCGACCACGGCAGGCGGCACAGGACTCAATCTGACGGCGGCAAACCGAGTGGTGGTGTTCGATCCGCATTGGAATCCGTCGCACGACCTGCAGGCCATGGATCGAGCGTATCGATTCGGTCAGTCGAGGGACGTGTACGTGTATCGGCTGATCGGGGCAGGATCTCTGGAGGAGGTGATCTACGGTCGTCAGCTGTACAAGCAGCAGCAGATGGAAATCGGCTACAACGCTGCCAAGGAACGTCGCTACTTTGAAGGTGTCGCCGGCGATCAAGGCAGCCTGGGCGAGCTGTTCGGATGCAAGAATTTGTTCACGCTCCATGAGAGCAGCTTGGCGATGAAGTCGATCATCGACGAATGCAACATCTCGGAGGTGACGTTTGCACTGGAGCAATACCTGAAATCGGGCTCGCTCGATGATCAAGCGGCAATAGATACAGCCTTTGCGGAGCGTGTTGGAAGTCAGCAAGCAGACGCCGCAGATGTGACCGAGAACCTCGAGAGGGGTGTTGACTCAACGCCTGCAGATCCCATCCGTAGCATCCTCGAAGGCAGCGGGATCGCCTATAGTCACGATCACGCTGCTCTGATGGGCAACAGTGCCGCCGAAGCTGCCTTGTATCAAGAGACGGCTCAGCGACGAGCGCCGTTGCCTCAAGTGAGCACGAGCTCCGCCAAAAGGATTGCGTCAACGACCAAAAGACCGTCAAAGCAAACTGGCGCCTCGCAATCCACCTCGGGCTCATCCAAGAAGGCGGCGCCTAGAGCGGGGACTACCACATCGGTCTGGCCGCCGCCGCGGACGAATGTCGCCCGGACAGACACTGTAGCTACGCAGGAAGTGTTGGAGGAGTCGCAGTCGTTGGCCGTGGCAGCCCAAGGCTTGCGTCGAGCCGTGCATCACGATACGCACGCCACCAAGATAGGCATGCCTGATCTATCAGATCTGGCCGAGCTTCAAAATGTGACCGAGGTAGAGTTCGCCTCAGCCGTCAACGCAATGCCATCGGCGGAACAAAAGGCGTTCTTTGACGATGCTATTCGACGGTGGAACCGAAAGCGCAGTGTGCTCGCGAAAGCCGCCGACCGTCAGCAGCATCAATTTTTCTGAATGTTACGTTTTTGCAATAATCTACTCAATATTTTCATGCTTTCTTGGGCACCGGAGCAGTGCATTCGTGACGTCATGACAGCTGCATGTCGATTCTGCCGACGCGGCAGGGCTTTCGAAGCTGGGTCGCAATGAGAATCCCGATTCGGTTCACTACGCAGAAACGTCCCTGTGATTGATGACCTCGTCGGGTGTTTCGAGTCGGCGGGCGAACCGAGGATGGCCGTTGGCGGCCAACAGACTTGATACTAGATACAACTTGCCGCTGCCACGATGCAAGTGCTGGTGAACAAGGGCCTTGGATGAGCAGCGAGACGGGCAGAGGGCAGGTCAGCGCTGCATCCTTACGAGAGACGCTCGAGACGCTCGATTTGTGTGACCCTTTTCTCGCCAAAAATATCCGCCGATTCGGATTCGAGATCGCCATTCCACAGAGTGCATTTGAAGGCGCCTTTTTTTGTTCACCGTTTTCGGTGTGCATATCCACGAGACTCGCTTAGCTTCCTCCGGCTGCTGCGTGATGAGGGCTGTCAGCAATGCGTCAATGCAGGACAGTGATTTTGCTGTTCAGAAGCCAGCTGAAACGTCATAATTTTGGTTCCGCGCTCCTTCACCGATGGATTCGGTTGTGGACGTCGTGATGAGTCTTCGATGCGGACAGTCAGCCGAAGAGACAGCCCGAAGCATTCTTCAGCGTCCATCGGTGTAGCCATTCCGAGACGGAAATTGGACCCTACGCCGGCTGCAGGCTGAGCCTCGACTGGAGTGCGTGCCAGATGGTAATGAGCAATGTGCTGCGCTGACCAAGTTTGCCTTGGGCCGATCTCTGGCTGCACCTTGGCTCGTACCTCCCTTCCGTCGCTGTCTACGACAACGCACCATTGAACCTTTCCACCATCCATCGACCTTGATGTTGCTTTGACAGCCCTCGACGCTCCCAGCATAGCTCGACGCGAACACAAGTCACAGATTCGTCGACGGCCTCGACAAAGCTCCTGCAGAGATGGCGGAAGCATCGCACAGCCGCCGGCAGCGTGCAGCGTCTTTGCGAAGGCTGTCATCTAATCAGCACTACGCACCCACCATCTCAATACCCTCACCACCGACACCAGCAGAGGACTGCGCATACCCACCTCTTTCGTCCGCCACTAGCAGCGAAAAGAAATGCGAGGCAGGACCATCCCGCCCCTCAGCCCCAGCAGTAGTCCCCCGCAGACCCGTACTCTCGCGCAGAAGGACGTCCAAAAAGGAATACGTCCACCCCTACCTTTCCGGCAACTTTGCACCCGTCACAACCGAATGCCCTCTCACCGACTGCCTCTTCGAAGGCACGATTCCTGACGAGTTCGCCGGCAGCCAGTACGTCCGCAATGGAGGAAACCCGCTCGCCAACTCGGATCTCGACCGCGATGCGCATTGGTTCGACGCCGATGGCATGCTAGCAGGCGTCCTGTTCCGCCGTACACCGCAAGGCACGATTCAACCGTGCTTCCTGAACCGCTTCATCCTCACCGACCTGCTGCTCTCGACACCGGAGCATTCGCGACTACCCTACCTACCGAGCATCGCGACGCTCGTGAACCCTCATACGTCGATATTTTGGCTGTTGTGCGAGATCGTCCGTACCTTTGTGCTGGCAATGCTCACGTGGTTGCCGGGACTTGGTTTGGATGCGCATCAGAAGCTCAAGCGTATCAGTGTCGCGAACACGAGCGTTTTCTGGCACGATGGAAAGGCGATGGCTGGGTGTGAGAGTGGCCCGCCCATGCGTATCATGCTGCCCGGACTGGAGACTGCGGGGTGGTACACTGGCGAGGAAGAGGAGGACAAAGGCGTCGATGAAAAGGTGGACAAAAGCTCTGGTCGCGACCAGTCGAAAGGCTTCGGCGGCGGACCACCGATCGTCAGCATGCTCCGGGAGTTCACCACGGCGCACCCAAAAATTGACCCGAGAACCCAAGAACTGCTGCTCTACCATATGTGCTTCGAGTCGCCGTACCTTCGCATCAGCGTCATCCCACCATCACGATCGAAGCGATCCCACCTGCCAACGCATGCCAAAACCATCAAAGGCAAACCGGTTCGCGGCCTCAAGCAGCCCAAGATGATGCACGACTTCGGCGCCACGTCGACGCAGACGGTCATCATCGACGTGCCTCTGTCGCTCGACATGCTGAACCTCGTCCGCGGCAAACCGATCCTGCACTACGATCCTTCGCAACCCACTCGCTTTGGCGTGTTGCCGCGTTACGAACCGGAACAGGTGCGGTGGTTCGAGAGCGCCGAAGCGTGCTGCGTCTACCACACGGCCAACAGCTGGGACGACGATGGCAAATTTGCCTCCTCCGAAACACCTACTCGAGGCGTTAACATGCTCGGATGTCGTCTCAATAGCGCAACGCTCGTCTACTCTGCCGGCAACTTGCTTCCACCTTCGCACGTGCTTCCACCTCCCAACTGTCCCGAAAAGTGCCAGCTCTACTACTGGCGTTTCGACCTGGAGAACGCCGACACCAACACCATCAGTCACGAATTCGCACTTTCTGACGTGCCCTTCGAATTTCCTACAATCAACGAGGATTACTCGATGCAGCAGGCACGATACGTGTACGGTACCAGCATGCGGGATGGCACGTTTGACGCTGGATTGGGCAAAGCAGCCAAGATCGATGCGCTGGTCAAGGTGGATGCGGAGACGCTGATTCGGAAGGGCAAGGCGATGTGGAGCCAGGGAAAATTGAAGGCAGGCGAGAGTGTCGATACGAGGACGGTGGAGGAGGTGCTGAGTGCTCAACGAGATGGAAGTGCGGCGGAGGATGATGCGATCAAGATCTTTGAGATGCCTCGAGGGTGGTACGCACAGGAGACGACGTTCGTCCCTCGTCAACGTCGTCGGGAGTCGAGCGAGCCACAGCAGGAAGACGACGGCTGGCTAGTCTGCTACGTGTTCGACGAAGCTACCGGTCTCCACCCTTCCACTGGCGAAGTTCTCCCCGGCGCATCGAGCGAACTCTGGATCGTCGACGCCAAGCACATGACCCAAGTGGTGTGTCGCGTCAAACTCCCCCAGCGTGTACCCTACGGTCTGCACGGGACGCTGTTCACCGAAGAGCAGATCGCCTCGCAGAAACCCATCGACCCAAGTCAAGTTCGCAGCTGGGCGAGCTCGATCAACCTCGCCGACCCATTTTCGTCATCTGCACTGGGTTCGTCGGTGTACAGCGCTTCGGGAAAGGCGGCAACGAGCAAGTTCAAAGATGGAAAGGAGACGTACGCTGCTTTCGTCAGGGATCCGATTCGGATTGGCGCTTGGTGGATCAAGCGCAACATTGAACTGTTGATCGCCTAGGGGTTTCATATGTATCATCTTTGGGCTATGGGTGCAAGCACGGATGCCCTTCAAAGTGGAGAGACGAGGTTGTGTGATTCTTGCGCTGCTCTCATTACTTGAGCAAGAGCGATCGCTAGCTTGCAGCGGAAATCTGACTTCGAGCGCTTAGGATCGACCTGGTTGTCAAGAACATCCTCACGCGTTCGTCCATATCCCGGATCCTCGTGAAGAACTCAACATTCGCCATCCTTTCCGATCCTCTGCCTCTCAGCCCCACAATCCTTCTGAGGCGCTTGTTGCTTCTCTGAATGCGGAATTTCCCCTGGCCAAACTTGTACTCTTTTCCATCAATCTCGTGCTTGTACATGCAATCATCTCCGAAGATGCAGAATGGGTGTGTCGACCGCTTGCTGCTCAGAGCTAGACTCTTTGAGAAGTTCTTGCAGGGCGTGCCTGCTGCGCGTTGGCGGAATCGCTGTAGTGCCAGGGTGCGTGCGCTGGAGGCGAAGGGTTGTGGTGTGACAAAGGTGTACCGGGAATGGGTTCGACAGGTAGGGCAATTTTTGTTCTTGGACTGATCGTGCTGTCTACGCCATGTGCTGAGGCAGGGTGGACAGAAGAGATGATCGCAGTTGGAATGCTGGGCGTAGACGGCGGGGATCTCCATACAAATGTCGCAGTGAGAGGCGGGAGGGCTGCTGATGCTAGCTGGGACGCCTTTCATAGGCATTGGATTTGAGATTGGGGCTGAAGAGGACTGCGGGTCTGCGGGAATGTCTTGCCAAGCATCTTGGTCGTCGTCGTCATCGCTCGAAGTTGCAGCAGAATGGAAAGCTTGTGCTCTCGCGGACAAGTCGGATCGACACGTCGAACCGGGAATGAATTCGCCAGCCTGCGCAGAGAGTCGAGCAGCAGGAACAGATGCTTCCGAGGGGCCAGATTTGCGTGTGTCGGAGTGAGAGAAGATACACTTGGTGCCCCTCTCGCACTTTCCTGAACGATAGAAGTATCTACACGGAGTGTCTTGCTTAGCAAAGGCAGGCGGACACGGCAAGACGCTCTTGCTTGCTTCGGACTGCATCCTGCGTCCAGATGGGCTGGTATCAACGCGGCTTGACGGTATTGATGATGGAGTGGCAGGAGATAGGACACGCACGATCGCTTTAGAGTGGCCGGGGTGCGTGCGTGCATAGGATCCAGGGTCCAATTGACCTGCGTCTGAAAGTAGCGGAGACAGCAATTGCAGCCGCAGTTTTCCGCTCTCGAACACGGCCCGCAGTGATGAATCCGAGACGGCCGAGTGAGAGCGCCAAAAAAAAAAGGGATTTTGGTAGGAAAGGGTCTTTTTCCAAAAATTTCAGCGAGAAGAAAGGTGAAATTTTTGCGGCTGAGAACTGAGTGAATCGAGAATCCGTTTGGCTTTCTTCCTCTTTCCCTTTCACCTTCTCCTCACCACTGGTCACCCATTTCACTCCATCATCGTTCGCCTCGGATAGCGTTGGACTCTATCTCGGCTGCAACAAGGCATCTCTTAGAGCATCAGGATTCAAGAACCAGTACTGCATTGGCTCTACTAGCATTTGATACCCTCCAGCCGTCTTCGCCATCGTACTTGCACTCTTCCCTCTACACGCCCCAGCATCTAGACCCACACAGCATCCCGTCGAGTCCCGGCCTCATACTCAATCAAGATGGTTGTCGTCAAAGGAGGACCATCCAAAAACAACACAAAGTCCACTGGCATCAAGCGTGTCAAGGGTGAGAACTTCTACCGTGATGCCAAGAAGGCCAAGGTCGTCAAGCTTCTCTCCAAGGACGGCATCGCTTCCAAAGCCATCCGAGACAAGAGCGGAAAGATCATCCAAGCAGCCGAGTTCCAAAGCAGCGAAGCAAAGCCCGGTCGTGTTCAGCCCGACAAGCGATGGTTCGGAAACACACGTGTCATCTCGCAAGATGCGCTTGACCACTTCCGTACATCGCTCGGCTCGCGTGTGAATGACCCCTACTCGGTCTTGCTGCGCAGGAACAAGCTTCCCATGTCGCTCATCCAAGATCCTGGCAAGGGCAAGGCTCCTTCTCTCACCACTCTCGAACCCTACTCCGACACCTTCGGCCCAGGGGCACAACGAAAGCGTCCTCGTCTCGATGGCGGTATGAGCTCGTTCGAAGAGCTCGCCATGAGCAGTGAACAGGCTGGTCGCGCCGCCGATGACAAGCAAGCTGCTCTCGAGGCAAAAGCAGCCGGTGTTGGTCTCGTCCCTTCTGATTACGAGGTCGGCTCCAGTGCCCAGCGATCCGCCAACGGTTTCACTGCCGACGCAGACGAGCTCTACGAAATCCCCGTCACCCGCGGCCGCTCCGAACCCATCTACAGCAAGGGTCAGTCCAGACGTATCTGGGGTGAGCTCTACAAGGTCATCGACTCTTCCGACGTCATCATCCATGTCATCGATGCTCGCGATCCTATGGGAACCCGTTGCCGCAGCGTCGAGAAGCATATCCGCGACGAAAAGCCACACAAGCACCTCGTCTTCCTCCTCAACAAGGTCGATCTCGTTCCCACTTGGGTTACTGTAAGTTTTCCCACCATCTCCCCTCTCCCGCCTTTCGTTTCACACTTCTCCTCTTCCACCCATCAACTCTTCGCATCAAGAGACCACCCCACAATCATGTCAAGTACTGTGCCGTCGTCTCTCCTCGGGAAGGCGATGTCAGTGGCGCAAAAACTGTTACGAATGTGGAAGAAGAACGACGTCGATACGATCTCCCCCTCATAGCTATGTCTCCCCTGTCAGCTCTTGGGCCGACAGGCGCTTGGGACATGCCCACTCCCAGACCTTCTTCCGCCGATAAAGGCTGGGCAGACCGGGAGGGCCTGGAGCGTCGGCGTCGGGATTCCTATATGAGTTGAGCTTACGGCGCTCTTTCTTCTACGCCGTGCTCGTAGTCATGGAACCAACACTTTCGTCATTTTCGCTTTCAGCTATCTTGCAGAGGATCTTCCGAAAGAGAGCATTGTTCTGACCATTGATCTTCTTTCATTGCTTCGTATTGCTCTGACCGCTGCTAATAGGCTCGATGGGTCAAGCTCCTCTCGAAAGAATACCCTACGATCGCATTCCACGCCTCGATCAACAACTCGTTCGGTAAAGGTTCGCTCATTCAGCTTCTGCGCCAGTTCAGCGTGCTCCACTCGGACAAGAAGCAGATCAGCGTCGGTTTCGTCGGATACCCCAACACAGGAAAGAGTTCCATCATCAACACGCTCAAGAAGAAGAAGGTCTGCAACGTCGCTCCCATCCCAGGTGAGACCAAGGTGTGGCAGTACATCTCGCTCATGCGTCGTATCTACCTCATCGACTGTCCTGGTATTGTGCCTGTCTCGGCGCACGACTCCGAGACAGGTACCGTGCTCAAAGGTGTGGTGCGTGTCGAGAACCTCGAGACACCCGCCGAGCACATCCCCGCGCTGCTGTCGCGTGTCAAGCCCGAATACATTCGTCGCACCTACAATCTTGAGAAGTGGTCCAACTCGGAAGACTTCTTGGGTCAGATCGCCAAGCGCATGGGCAAGCTGCTTAAAGGTGGCGAACCGGATCTGGAGACGATTGCCAAGATGGTGCTCAACGACTGGATCCGCGGCAAGATCCCCTTCTTTGTGGCTCCCGCTTTGCCAGAGGATGCCAAGTCGAGCAAGGGCAAGGCAAAGGCCAGTGCTGAGGAGGTCGAGAGCGCCGACGCTAGCGAGATCGCGGCTGCGGCGGACGCCGAAGTCGACGCTGCTACCGACAAATTGCTCAAGAGGAAGAAGGTCAAGGGTGTCGAGCAGCCGCTCAAGCAGATTGCTGTGGCTACCAAGTTCACTCGGGAGGATATCGAGGCCGGTCGACCCGAAGACTACGTCATGGAGCGCGACGAGGATGAGCCGGTACCCGAGCTGGCCGTCGACGAAGACGCTACATTCGACAGCGACGACGAGGCTGCCGAAGACGACGAGGACGACGACGATGACGAAGACGGCGATGCGCTGCAAGATCTCAACTGGGACGACGTCTTCCAAGGTGGATCCGACGCAGAGCAAGAAGCGGAGGCCGACGACGACGACGATGCTGCCGACACCACCACCAAGTCATCGCCCGGCAAACGCACCGTTGCCGCTGCCGACGATGACGAGCAAGACGAGCACGACCCGCGTCGCAAGCAAAAGAAGACCGCCCGAATGACCACCAGCAAACGCAAAGCCGAGAACTACTACACCAACGCCAACGTCAAGAACAAGAGCCGTCGCGGCAAACCTGACGCTGCAGAACCCAAGAGCAAGGAGAGAGGCCCCAAGGTCGGCGCCAACGGCAAAGGCGCTGCGCAGCCTCGTCGTCGCAAGTGATCGTGGTTCGTGGTCAGTTTGGTCCGGTGTTCCCGCTTCATCTGTTTTCGCTTTGTCATTGTCGTTGTCGCATCTTTCTTTGTACTTGTAGTCGAGCAGTCAATGTTGTTATGCATCATCGGAAGGTTGTCCACTGAATGACAATGATCGTGAGAAGAGGGTTGCGAAAGAAGTTGAGCCACATCGTTGACCGCAGAATTCGGCGTGATGTCGCCTTTGAGCGAGCGACTCATCGTCGAGCACCTCGACTTGACAGGGCGATCTCAGAAGTAATGGGTTCACACGCCATTGGAGATAGTTGGTAGCTTGATAATACGATAGATTGCATGTCAAAAGATGAGCGAGACAAGCAGACGCAGCGTGAGACTGATCCCCGACCGCTGCACCTGCTCGACCAGACGTCCTGACTACCGAGTCGGATTCTCTCTTTTCCCCAGAACAAAGCCTTTCACTGCGACTTGCAGAATCACCGTCGACCAAGGAGAAAAGGTATGCAGATCTTCGAGAAATGTACCGATTCTTCTTTCCCAGGGCGACCAGTGCTTTGCGTTCGTTGTTGTGCAGTAAGGCTTGCCGAGAAAAAGCAGAGATCCGACTTCGAAAGCAGGAAAGCGGACCTGGATTTGTACGGTGAAACAAGGAAGAAAAATTGAAAGATACAACTCCCATATGTGCCCTTCCTGGATTATGGTTCAAAATGGTAAAAGGCAATTTTGAAGTACCTTGAAACAGGAAGGAGGGAGTGAGATGGGGATCGGAAAGGAAGACGTGAGTTGGGTTTGGCATTATATACTAGGCTGGGGAGGTCGCGTGCTGCAACTGCATTTTTTGCGGCAGGCTATGTCGACGCGTGAGAAGGATGAGAAGTATTGGGAAAGAGTGGAAAGCGCAGCACATTTCGAGTTTGAAGGGTTGCTGGGAAAGAATTGATTGTGACACGGACTTGCAATCTCGACAGGAAGTATTGGTCTTCGAAGGCTCGTGTCAACCGACACTTGAACAGCGGCTCTCAACGGCGTATTCCCCTCTTCTCCTCGTCCAGTCGCATCGAACGGGCTTCAGGATGCAGATCGATGCTTCGAACGGCTCGAAAGTCGAAGCTTCCGCAGCGGAAGCGAGTAGTGCAGGCAATGGAAGCGTAGCATCGACGTCAAAGTCGACCCTTGCTCAGGCTACCGCTTCTGCACCCTCCACGACCGCATCTCCGCCACCCGGCGAGCCATCGTACCAATCCATGGACTCCGAGGAGCTCTCTGCTCTCGAGGAAACTGCCGAAGCCGAATCGGAATCCGACACCGAGATCGATCGACTTCTCGATGCGGCCGCTGCCACCTTCCCACCCGAAACCGTCTCGCTCCTCGTCAAGGACTTAAAACAACGGGGCATCGTGTACTTCCTCCGCACTCACGTCGTCTCCGATCCATCTTCTTTACGAATCAAACACTTGCTTCTCGCACTCGGAGTCTTTCTGCCTCGCTCCATCCGCGATTCCGATGTATCGATCGAGGTCCTCCTCCCCATCCTCAAAACCGCACTCGCGCGCATCCTTCGACGACGCGAAAAACTCCCGCAGTACAACACCATCACCGATGCGCTCTCGCTCATCTCCACCCGCAGCAAGATCATGATCCTCTCCGGTGCCGGCATCTCGGTCTCCTGTGGCATCCCCGACTTTCGCTCGCACGACGGCATCTACGCCTCGCTCCAATCCGAAGGAACCTACCAACTCGACGACCCGCAGGACATGTTTGACAAATCCTACTTCCTCACAAACCCGTCCATGTTCTACTCATTCGCACACAGGATCTTTCCCAGCAACTTCACGCCAAGCTCGACGCATCGTTTCATCAAACTCGTCGAGGAACAGGGGAAATTGCTGCGGAATTACAGTCAGAACATCGATACGTTGGAGCAGCTGGCAGGGATCGAGATGGTGTTGCAGTGTCATGGAAGTTTCGCTAGTGCGAGCTGTACGGATCCGAGTTGTGGTTATAGGTGTAAGGGGAGTGAGATTGCGGATGCGATATTTGGGAAGAGAGTTCCGAGGTGTCCGAGGTGTGAGGAGAGGAAGGGGAAGGAGGAGAAGCCGAGTAAGAAGAGGAGGAAGGTGGGGAATGGGAGAAGTTGGAGGCCAACAGATGACAGTGATGAGGAGGAGGAGGATGACGAGACGTCGCTGCCGGGGTTCGGTATTTTGAAACCGGACATCACGTTCTTCGGCGAGAAGCTCTCCTCCGACTTCGACCACGCCCTGCTTGCCGACAGAGAAGAAGTCGATCTTCTCATCGTCATGGGGACCTCGCTCAAAGTCGCACCTGTATCCGAGATCCTCGGCCACATCCCGCACTCGACTCCAGTGATCCTCATCAACAAGACTCCCATCCTGCACCTCGCCACCGACATCATGCTTCTCGGAGACTGCGACCGTATCGTCGAGTATCTCTGCCGCAAACTAGGCTGGCATCTTCCACCGGTGCAACCGAGCAAAGATGTGGTGGGAAGTCGCGCGGCGGAACAGGTCAAGCACAAGGTGGAGGTGCAGGACGAAAGGGCAGAGGTTGCAGTCGAGAGAGAGGAGAAGAGGCTGCCCGATGGACAAGGTGAGGGGGATGGGGAGGAGGAACCGGAGAGGTTGATGAACAGTCACGCTTGGTTGTTCCAAGGTGCAGAGCCTGGACGGTTGCCTGCGTTGCTCGCTGAGATGGATGACGAGGAGGAGGAGGATGAAGAAGCAAACAGAGCAGGCGATACCCTCGTCCCCAGCGATCCGACTTCAGCATGACCCGACAGAACAGCATCTTTCACTCATGAACAATACCCCGAAGGGACAATCAGTCAAGCAATGCATCACTACGCACAGCCCTCCGGAGCTTCTGACGGACTCTGACAGACATCGATGTAAATTGGTCGCCAAGAGCCACATAGCTTACAGATCACCTCTCTCCCTCAGCTCCAGGATCTGCTCCGTCTTCGCCTCCACCTGCTCCCAAACCTCATCTGCACTCTCCCAGTCCGCGCTGATCTCGTAGATGTTCCCCTGGTCTCTGTACTGCTTCACCAACGGCTGCAGCTTTTCTGTGTACCTCTTGAACTCTTCCACCTTTTCCTTGCTATCCTTCTTGTCGGGCAGACGTTTTTCAAAATCCTTCAGTGGAAGATCGTAGAAGGAGAAGCAGAAGATGGGTACGATCTCCTTTTCGATCCTCTGGGCGTCTTCTAGCGTTGTGGGGAAGTTGTCGACGACGAGCGATGTACGTTTGCCCGGCTTGGCACGTTCGGAGATGATGTGGAGGAGTTCGTCGAAAGACTTGGGCTGGACGATGTCGTCGAGTTCCTTGAAGCGGTTCACGAGTCGTTTGGCTTGGGTGGTTTTGCCGGAGAGAGAAGGTCCGACGAGACAGAGCAGGCTCACTTGATCCTTGGAATACTTGGGCCCGCCTTCCTTCTTCCCTGCACCACGTTGTTCCTCGGCATGCGTCTCTCCACCGATCATCAGGTACGCTGTGCCAGCAACAGCCAGTAGCGCAAACACGATCCTACTCGTCGTAGCAGCGAGACTCTTAGCCCCACCCTTCATTCCCTCGCTCAGCGTATCCTTTGCAAACTTTGCCCCTTGCTCTGCAAAGTCCTCTCCAGTCTTGCTGGCGGAAAGCTTCTGTGCTTGCTCCATAACCTGATCCGTGTTGATCCTAGAATCGAGCTTCGACTTGGCATACTTCTTGCCTTGCTCTACGATCTTTTCCGCTGCATCCTGCTTCAAGTCTCGAGCTGGAGAGGTGCTGGAGAATCCCCGTGATTGGGAGCACGTGGAAAGGTGACGATTTCGCAGAAGACCCGTGCGCGAGGCGGCGGTTGATCCGGCAAGCAGACCGAAGGACTCCGAGATGCTGCGTCGAGATGTGGACGTCTCAGCCGACGCAAAGCTGGACGAAGACAGTTGGTGGTTCGATGCGGAGGGAAGCAAAGAGGCGGTGGCTCGTGCGACTTTCGATGCCAGTCGAGGAACTCTAGAGGCGACGCGCTGTTCTCCCAGCCTGCAAGCTCTGGTAGCCGTGGTCGAATACGAACGCTGCATCATCGTCAATGGAATACGTCTGTGTGATGCTGCCGAAGCTACTTGTGTTTCGATATGACAAGCTAGAGGTGAGTGACGGTAGATGCTTCCGTTTCAGGGCTTAGTCGTACATGTATCGAGGTTTCTTTGTCTTGGGTCAGCAGGCGCCCTGATGACTGACACTTGTGGAGGCGGGGAAGCCCGAAATTTTCTTCTGACAGGAAATTCAGTTTAGTGATGTCACTTTCTGCCGTCCTCTTGTTCTGTCGTGACCTGCAGCGCGCTCCTAGCAATTTCAACGCTGCGTGAGGAGCCACTCTGGGTCGCTGAAGCAAGCAATGATGCTGATCTGAAGAACTAAGAACACGAGCGAAGGCGGTCTTTCAGTGCGTACAGTGTAGAGCAGCACAACCTGTCGCAAATGCTGATTCTATATCGGGATCTGGTATGAGGCTGCTGGCGTGCGAATCAGAGGGGTAAAGTACAAAGCAGCTGACACTTGGAAACCTAGCGATAGCGAGCTGGAGAGCAACCTTGATGCTGGCAGATAAGGCTCGAACGTCTATAGAAGCGCATGCGACGGCGAATCTATCGGCGCTTTGACACTCTAGGAGAGTGCTACATTACAGTTTGAAAGGCGGCTAGAGCTGATCAGAGACCAGCAGCCTTAATACCGCGTTCGAGATCCTGGATCAGATCGGCGGTCTCTTCGATACCCACACTCACACGAATGAGGTTGTGACCGATGCCGATCTTGATCCTGTCCTCGAGCGCTACCGAGCCGTGGGTCATCTTGGAGGGCAGCTCGATCAAGCTCTCGACACCGCCAAGCGACTCGGCGAGGGTGAAGACGTTGAGGTTCGAGAGCAGCTTGTCGGCGGGGCCGTCATCAGCCGGATCCGACTTGATGCGGAACGAGATCATGCCACCGTAAGCGAACGCACCGTTGGAGGCAGTCGGCCCTGCGGCAGCAGCGCGTTTCGAGATTTGTCGTCGTGCCACCTCGTGACCGGCGTGCGATGGAAGACCGGGGTAGATGACGGTCTCAACGGATGGATGCGCCTCGAGGAAATGCGCAATGGCGAGGGCAGACTCGCCGTGCGCCTTCATGCGTAGTGCGAGCGTCTTGAGGCCGCGCAGTGCCAGCCAGCAGTCGAACGGCGAAGGAATGGCGCCGATGCTGTTCTGCAAAAACGCGATACGGTCTGCCCATGCCTCGTCGTTGGTCACAGCCGCACCCATGACCACATCGCTGTGACCGTTGAGATACTTGGTGACACTGTGCATCACCAGATCTGCGCCGTGAGCCAAAGGGTTCTGGAACCATGGGCTCATGAAGGTGTTGTCGACGACAATCTTGATATCCTTGCTGGCATTGGGGTGGTTTCGGACGAGCTTAACAATGAGTGGGATATCAACGACGCGGAGTGTGGGGTTGGTGGGGGTCTCGATCCAGACGAGCGACGTCTCCTTGCGGATGGCAGCGTTGACACGCTCGCTCACCTCGGCCTCGGCACCGTCCATCTCGACAAAGCTGGTCTGGATGCCCTGTGAGACGGTGGCCACCTTGGTAAAGTAGCGGTACGTGCCTCCGTACACGTCGTTGACGCTGACAATGTGCGAGCCAGCCGGCATCGAGTTGAGCACCGTCGCTGTGACCGCAGAGCCGGATGAGAAGGCAAGACCGCGGCTGCCACCTTCGAGAGCAGCGAGCGCGCGCTCAAACGAGTCGCGGTTCGGGTTGCCGGATCGAGAGTATTCGTAGCCCTTGTGGTTGCCAATACCATCCTGGGCGAACGTGGAGCTCAAGCTGATGGGTGGGATGACAGCGCCCGTGGCTGCATTTGGCTCGGAACCGACGTGGATTGCCTTGGTCGAGAAGCCCGTAGAGGTGTGAGCCTCGGCGTGGCCGTTGCCATTCGAGGCGCCGTTTGTGCTTGCTACGGTCATTCTGGCTGGAAATGCAGCTGTGAGGGGCGATGAGGTGTGTTGGTCGTGGTGGGGAGGAAAGGCTTTGTCAGAGCAGCGATGAGTGGTTATTGTCTTGCTCTGATGAGGTCGACGTCGGTATCGCCGAAGGTCAACCCACTGCTGCAACTTACCCACCGCCACGTTCTCTGACAGCTCGAAATCACGCAAGAGCGATCTTCTTGAACGTCAGAGCGAGAATTTTGCCTCGGAACCCGAATCGGAGCAGCAGGACCAGCAACAGGCAGTGCAGCTCTTCTCGTCGATCGGGTTGCAATCAGGGTTCTACATTCCACGAAATTTTCTTATACCCGGTCGATGGGAGAACAGGCAGGCAACAGGGTCGCTGGGCTCAGCGATCCGGATTGCAGGGCCACGCGCTGGCCAAGAAAATGGAAAAGGGAAAGAAAAAAGGCTGCGAGCAGTCGGAGCGTACCCGAAAAAATGTGACCGCTTGGACCTCACCTCGGCCAATGCCGTTCAAGTAGCCGCAGTCAGCAGCATCGGGTGCTTCCCTTGAGGGTCGCTGCGACACGGGAGGTGGGCTCCACTTCTCAGGCAGGCTTACATTCAGAATTCCCTGCTAGACGCGCAGTCGTCACAGGAACAAAGTATATGAGGTGTGGGTCGTCTCATTAGGTGTGCGGTTGTCGGTGCCCTGGTTGCGAGCTGAGTTGCATCGACCATCGATCCTACTTTGACTCTGTTACGGTGTGCCCTGAGAGCTACGCTCTATTTGACCGCCGTTCCACAGAAACGAGCTCACTCGACTCTGACTTCCTCTGCGGTGCACCGTGCAATCCAAAAACACCACTATTAATAAAGCGAGGCCGGAAAATAGGGTCCAGAAAAGCAGACGAAAATCATGACACCGATGTAACAGACAAACGGCGGGGCTCGCTCAAGTTCAAGATCACTGCTGCTGTCCTCGACTCATCGCCGACTCAGGCGAGCTCCTGCGACTCGGTATGTGGCGAGGAGGTGGGCTTCTCGATGCATAGGAGCCATCCGCATATGCTTTGCTATTGCTTACAAAAGCGCGAGCTCAGGTCTCTGCCTGCATCGACGACACCAGCTCACCGCTCCCTGCGACGATTCGAGGGTGAGAGGTCTTTCTGTCCTGAAGCGAGAGAAGCCAGTGACGCACCGACCGCTTCGCAAGCAACTTCGCTGGCATTGTGATCGCCGATGGTTTCTGCCTCGCATTGCATGGTCATGTGCTGGTACAGCACAGATCAACATCGACGACGCCACAGAGGATAACAAAAGCTCGGCAAAAGAAGTCACTGTGATGGTGACGAAATGCGGGCATCGTGTCAGTTGGTCATACAAAGGGGAAAGCAGACACTCGAGCTTACAGCTCTGGCAATGGTGGGGCTCGGAAGTCGTTTCGGTGCGTTCTTCTGTCGATCTTCTTAGCGAGATGATCAACGGCCATTTTGAACCGTCAAGTTCATGTCCCTGAAGATGCCCTGCTGAAATCACAGCGATCTAAAAAGTGGGGCGACAGGTGACTTCATAAAAGTGAGGTTGTGATCATCCGATGTGCATGCATCTTGCAGGCGAGCTTCGATCTGCGCTGCGAGACAGCGAAAGCGCACGTCTCGGCCTCGCACGCTTCGTGCTGCGGCCAAGCCGGACGTCGACTGCAGAAGGCAAATGTACAAACAAGGTCAGGAGGCAAGCATGCATGACCATGATCAAGGTGAACTCGAGATGAGGTGGGCTTCGGGCTCGGACTGCAAGTTTCTTTCGTACCATTTCGCTAGAAGAGCCTCGCCGAGAAGGGTCCAATTCTCGCGCAGACAGGGCGCCACCTGCTGGTGTACTGCACGACTGTGCATCTGCGAACAGTAGTGTTGTTCATACTGTACACCCCATTTTTGACTGTCAGCTCGCGTGCAGGCTGCTCTCCTCCCTGCTGCCAAGTGAATTGTGAAAAATGTGCGTCTGCAGAACGCTCCGGAGCCTTGAGAATTTGTCCCACCAAGCAAAGCATGCACGCCGCAAGTCGAAAGGGGGGGGAAAAAGGGCCTCGGGCAACCATCGCCGCATGACCGCGCCACGCCTCACGTTTTCCCGTCGAAATTGGCACTTTGCTCCCGCTGTCAGCCTCGTTTGGCTCGCCTCCCGCCTTCTGGCCGCCGTCACCGTCGCGGCTGCTCGCATCTCAGTGCGCCTGGTCGAACTTGCCTGCTGCAGACCCTGCGCGCCGGAATAGCGCCGCTCTGAACTGCACTGCGCTCCAGTGCCCTTCCCCGTCTGTGGGTCAACGTAGGTGATCTGCAATGCATCTTTGGAAGTCCGCCGGCCGTGTTGTTTTGCGTCGAATATGTTGTTGTTGTCCGTACACTCGCGCGCCGCCCAGCCTCTTCGATGTGTCCCGCCCTTTCTGCGCAGCGTACCTACAACGACCCCTCGCTTGGAGATCGACGTCGACACCCACCGTCGCTATAGGCTCTTTGACGAGCTTGTGGATGCACAGGCTGGAAGCCCATGTCTATGTGCGCTTCGGAATCCCTTCTCCCCCTGTCACATGAGAGGCTTACTGCGGGTCTCAGATGCCTTCCCGCCCCTCTGTCGAAGCAAGTGAGCTGTGCTGCGCTTCGTGTCGAAAACACTCCGTTCCAGCTGCTTGTCCCACTCTGTTCCTACAAAGCCATCGCAACCTTTCTCCTCGGCCTCTTACCACCACCACTCCCTTCTTCAACACTCCATCTCCACTACTCAAGACCCTCTTCCCCCTTTCCCACCTTGTCCAACAGTCTCGCCTCCCAGCTTCACCTGCTCGGATCCCCATACAAAGCTCGAGACTAGATACGTTCCTTTCAGCTCCCAGCTCCCCCAACTTCCCGCTCTTGAGTAAGATCACACCTTGGTTCGCGATATCAGCCATGTTCACCAAATCCGTCTTTGTCGCCCTCGTCGCCGGCGTCCTCGGCGTCACCGCCGCCTACGACCCTGCCCACATGCCCGCCAAGACCGATGCCAACGGCGGTCAGACCGGCTACAACGACTGTCAGCAGCGTTACGGTGCCACCAACCCCAAGGCCAAGTGCCAGAACATCTTCATCAACTCGGTCAAGGACTTCTGTCTCTGGGGACCCCCCAAGACCTCCGGTTCCGACACGGTCGGCGACCTCGAGGCGGTCATGGTCTCGTACTGCATGAAGTCTGGATACGGTACCCGCCTCATCCCCGACGGTACCATCCACGGCGCCCACTTCCTCAAGACTCCCTCCTTCGTCCAGATCACCGGTACTGGTGACTTCACCAAGATCCACATCCAGGCTGGTGACGAGGGTGGCGAGCTCGACCCTCACGGCGCTACCGGCTCTGGCAACCCTGTCGGCGGTCAGGTCTTCACTCGTGCCTACACGGGCAACTGGGAGCAGCTGCCCGAGTGGCAGAACTTCATGTCGGCCACCGAGTACTGCTTCCGTGCGTGCCGTGATGGTCCCTGGGACCGTCAGTGGTGCCCTCACATCTACGATGTCATGGGCTGCATGTGGAACGAGCCCGCCAACTACGACCGCGGCGTCTTTGAGCAGTGCGACGGTACCGAGGGTGCCTGGCCTGGTGTCTACTCTGGTTCCACATGGTACCAGGGTGTCAAGCCCACTCCCGCCGCCCAGCCCGCGGGCAAGAGCTCCAACTGCCGATACTACCCCTCCATCTCGAACGGTCCTGCCGTCAAGACCCCCTCGAAGCGATCCGTCATGGCTACCCAGGTCAAGCGCACGCCCGAGTGGGAGGAGGAGCCTTAAGTGGACATGTTTATCTGCTGTATGCCACCTTGGCCCCGTGGCCCGATCTAGTCGCTCCTTTCAGAGTCGAGCGCGCATCTTCACCCTATGTCAATAACAACCTCTCCTCCGTGATTCAGCAAAAACACTGTTTGGTCTCCCTGGATGTCCCGTGATGGCTATCTCTAGGATGCTGACTTCACGACATCGCTGTCCGTGCCTCGTTTTGTTGCTACCTCACATCCCAGTCGTCGCGCTTGGTAATTCTGATGCGATGCTGATTCGTCGTCTCCTGTGTCTGTTTCAGTTGTGTCTCTTGTTGCATTTGTTCTTGCAATATCTTGGTTTCATGCCATCCCCTTGAATTGCTTGCATGTGTCTATCTGAGGGCCTCATCTGAACGTTGCTGCATCAATGCTCGACTTGATGCGATGCCGAAACGGCAGGCTGATTGGCAAATCCTACGATAAAGGTCTCGAGCGGATTGTGACAAAAATCCGAAATCGGGTCTGGATCGGATGCCAAATTTTCAGCGCTCTGTTTGGCCCAGTCCGTCTGGTGCACGTCTCATCTCCACTTTGGCGAGTCCAAGCGCGCCGTTTCAAATCGCTGAGTTCGCTAGCATCATCGCGAACTACCATCATCTCATCGCAGACCATCTACAACACAACGATTGTCTGCTCACCATGCCGCCCCGGCCAAAGGAAAATGTCTGGAATTATCCAAGGCCTCCTGCTCTCCAGCCCACGTCAGC
Source organism: Pseudozyma hubeiensis SY62 (assembly GCF_000403515.1). NCBI lineage: Eukaryota > Fungi > Basidiomycota > Ustilaginomycetes > Ustilaginales > Ustilaginaceae > Pseudozyma > Pseudozyma hubeiensis. The sequence continues at coordinate 1,305,361 of NW_012133827.1, forward strand.
TAGGCTGAGGGTCATCTGGGTCACACCTTCCAAGCAGGAGCTCGTCATCGCCGAGACCACGCAAGGCTACCGTGTCCTCGAAACCTCGCACCCTCCTACGTATTACTTCCCACCCAGCAGCGTCAAGATGGACCTCATCAAGCCTTCCAAGGCGAGGCGCACCATGTGCGAATGGAAAGGCATGGCAGCCTACCACGACCTCCAATTCAGCAAGGATCAAGGACCCCTTGTCACGGGCCGCATCTGGTCGTATCCCCAACCCACGCCTGGATTCTCCTCGATCAAAGACTACCTCTGCTTCTACGCCTCCAGTCAGACCGATTCCGAGCGTCTCGGACATTGGAAATGCATGGTGGACGACGACGAAGTCAAGGCTCAAGAAGGCGACTTTTGTAGGTGCACCCAAGCTAAATAACCAACTGACTGGTCCACGGTAGCTAATGTACTCTCCATTGCATGCAACAGATGGCTCTTGGATCACCCCCGAGATCACCGGTGGCGACCGAGGCTTCAAAGGAGGTAAGTCATGCGTTCTCCTTGCCAGCACGGCCGGCGAGATGTCCCCTTTCCGAGCCTCTCTTCCCGTCCTACTTCCCACTCGACATGAAAGCGTAGTCACTTCGGCATGACGGCAAACAACGCAGCTGCAGCGTTCAGCCTCAAGCACAGAGGCAGCTGTCAGGCTGAATCGACCGGGACAGCAACAGGGTAAGCACAGCTCAGTGCTTTGAACTTTTCCTCCTCCTGCCTTCTTCGTTTCACTGCGGCGCATTCACAAACTGCAACTTTGCCATTGTGACGCCTCACTCCCTTTGAAGACATGCTTCTTTCGCTTGACGCATCTAGTCCCGAAACGCCACATCAGCTGCTGATACCAACCCCTTCACCTTCTTGTCGCCGCCCGCAGCTCCAGCAGAAGCTAGCACGAGCGCATTGGAGCGCGATCCTCTCTCCGCTTACAAGGGACTCACCTTTGCAGAGACGTTGGAAGATCTCAGCAGTCGGTTCATTGTCAATCTCCCGTCCGACGAGCTCTCGTCCATCGAGCGCATCTGCTTCCAAGTCGAGCAAGCCCACTGGTTCTACGAAGACTTTCTTCGACCGCTCAACCCGACGCTTCCGTCTCTCGGGCTGCGCCGCTTTTCTTCTCATCTGCTGCACACCGCCTCAATGATTGTGCCTCTCATCCAACGCTACATCACTGGCGGCAGCGGACAGCAAGACCTCGAGGCTGCCTTTGACGAGTTTCTCAAGTACAAGACGCGTGTGCCCGTGTGCGGCGCCATTCTGCTCGCCGAGGACTGGAACAAGTGCCTCCTGGTCAAAGGCTGGAAGTCGTCGGCCGCTTGGGGGTTTCCCAAGGGCAAGATCAACCAGAACGAACCGGAACGCGACTGCGCCATCCGCGAGGTGCTGGAAGAGACTGGATACGACTGCAGCTCGCTGCTGCCAGAAGACAGCAAAGACTTTATGGACCTCACGATGCGCGAACAGCGTCTCCGCCTCTACATCGTGCCTGGCGTCAAAGAGAGCACCAGATTCGAGACGTTGACGCGCAAGGAGATCTCCAAGATCGCTTGGTTCAAGCTGAGCGATCTGCCAACGTGGAAAAAGTCCAAGGATCCACCTGCCGGTATGGGCGGCAAGTTCTACCTCATCTCTCCCTTCATCGGACGCCTTAAGCAGTGGATTCACGCAAACAAGGCGACGCATCCGAATCGGCCAGCAGCAAAATCAGGCCCAGTCATCGACCACGCCCTCTCGTCGCCAGTGCCTGCGTCTGCCAAGGCAGCGAGCGCGGCAGCAATGCCATCGTTTGTCGATACCAGCTCGCTCTTCCCGTCGTTTTCTGGCCAGGACAAGACATCGCAGAGCAAAGTCGAGCCACTACCCGCGCCTCCGAGCAGCGACAAGCTCAAAGCGCTGCTGGGACTGTCATCTCCGACGCCAGAGCCTGCTCGTTCAGCAGCGCAGAGCGGCTTCGACAACCAGGCAGCAACAGCCAATGCTCTTGATCAGATGTTCCCCGGTGTAGGTGCAAAGATGATCCAGGCCAGTGGTGACGAGCGTGGTCAACAGCTACTGTCGCTGTTGGCGAAATCGCAGGCAGCTCCGCAAGGCCAAGCAGCTGGCTCTCCTAACGCGCCAGGGTCGCAGGATCGCGCCGCACTTCTGCTGGCAGCTCTCAACCAACCTGCGCCCACTGGCGATGGCAACCGTGCTTCTCCCGCTCCCAATACACATGCGCTTCTGAGCATGCTGAACGACCCATCTCGAAGCCAATCGCCGCTACCAGCTCCCATACCGCAAAAGTCTGGCCAGGCTCAAAAGCTCTTGCAGATGCTGAGCCACGATCGAAGCTTATCGCAGGGCAGCTTTGCCTCGTTCGATGGAAGCAGCCCCGTGCCTCAACATGGTGGCGCACATCAAGATGCGCCTGCTATTAACGCTCCTCAGGCTGACGCGCTCCTGCGCATGCTGCAGCCCTCTTCGCCCCCGAGCGTGCCCGGCTCGCAGTCGCCTTCCGCACAGTCGGCTCCCAAGAATGACTTGCTGTCCATCCTCACCGGCGGACTGCCACACGCGGGTCGAGCTGGGCCCAACGACGGACCGCAGCCTCGTCCGAGTCAAGGATTCGATGGACCGATGGGTGGCTTCCATCCGAACGCACCATTCGCTTTCCCACCGCCTCCACCGCATATGCTGCCAGGTGGGATGATGCCTCCTGGAGGTCCTGGCCCGCTTCCTTTCCACATGGGTCCGATGCCGCCCGCACCGGGCTCCGGCCATCCTCAAGGTCCGCCAAACGGCTGGTTCATGCCTCCGCGACCTAACTATGCGCCCTACTCGACTGGTCCTCCCTCCTAAGACTCTCACGTGCTGAAGAAAGAGCGATTACTGACCCAATTTTGCAATGATGTGATGTCGTCGATTCATGAAGGAGCTGGAACTTGGGGCTGGTAGTCTACGCACGCCGTGCAAATCTTTTTGCACAAGCAACGCTCGTTCTATGTTGTCGAAGTTGTGCTTTTCTCTCAATGATCACAGCAGATGGCTAAATTTCCGGGCTGAGTGCAACGTGAGAGGAGTGGCCAGCGAGGAGCGTCTCGGCCCAGCAACTCGGTAAATGAAGAGACTCTGAGCCGTATTTTTTAAGCTTTCGAGAACGTCACCGAGGCTGCTTCCCTCCACTTCGGTTGAGGCACCATGTCAGTGAAAGACAGACCAAATGCGGACGGGGAGCACGCACGCATGCACGCCAAGTCGCGCCCAGAATTGCAGCTCCGAAACCACTTGATATCAACGAGACTCGTCGTCGTTGGTTCTCTTTCTCCCATCATACTGTGAAGCTGTCGACGAGATGCTGTCCATTCGCCGTTTGGGTGCGACGACCTTGTTCCTTGGCCTAGTGGCCGCGCTGGCTCACGGTCGAGCTGTGCCTCAAATCAACGAGGCAGTGTTCGCTATCCAAGATTCGATCGAACAGTCGTCCTACTTCATCGACAACACGTCGGAACACGGCCCCTCTTCGACCGCGTACAATGCGACCCTGTCCACCTTCTCAAATGGCGAGATCCGGCCACTCGACTACTGGACTCAGGAAGAAGGCGTCGGACACTTTTCTGAATGGTCCAAAGCGACCAAACTCGCCTTTCTTTCTGACTGGGTTCACGGCAAAGCACACGAGTGGACGCTCGTCCAGGGAAATGAAGGTGGTGATCTCGACTCGATGACAGCAGCACTCGCGTGGGCATACCATCTCTCCCACTCGACGCTGCATCACCCTCAGCCACGTAAAGCGATCGCTCTACTTCAGACGCCCCTCGACGCTCTGGAACTGCGTCCCGAGAATAAAGTCGCCCTCAGCAACTCCAAGATGAGTTCGGGCCATCGTGATCTGCTTACCATAGACGAGCTTCCAGCCCATCCTAAAGAGGTCGCGAAGCAGATCAAGGGGATCGTTCTGGTCGATCATCCACTGCCATTGAGCGTGTGGCAAGGAGCAAAAGTGCTTGGTATCATAGATCACCATCACGACCGTGGAGTGGCACCGGATGCCAAACCGAGGATCTTTGAACAGGTTGCAAGCTGTACGACGCTTGTCGCGAGACAGATGCTGGACGAGCTGGAAGCGATTTCCCCACCCCCTCAAGGTCCAGGAGAGTATCATATGCCGCACGAACTGCTCGAGTTGATGCTTGACGCGATCGCGATCGATTCTGATGGTCTCAACCCCAAGAAATCCACCGATGTCGATGCTCAAGTCTCAGCTCGAGTACTGGCCAGAAGCAACTGGCGCAACGAGAGCCTCAGCGAGGTAATGGATCGACTAGACAAAGAGCTCGGGAGAGCAAAACGTGATCTCTCCCACCTCACCGTTCGAGACCTCCTCCGTCGCGATTGGAAAGGAGACGTAGTCCAAACCTTGGACCCCGATACGCCTGACATCCACCTCGGCTTCGCATCCACTCCCGTCTCGTTGGACCAGCAAATCCTCCGAACCCGCAAACAGACGATCGTCGATTGGTTCAAAACCGAACGTCGTTGGACAGCCGAGATCCGTGCCGATGTCAGCCTCTGTCTGAACAAGTACAAGAACAAGAAGGGGAAGAAGGTCAGGGAGATCACTCTGACCGTAAGGCACGACCATAGGATCAACAGGAAACAGGCCGATAGTCTGTTCAAGGAAATAGAAGCGGCGTTGAAGGGCAGGTTCGACATGAAGAAGCACGAAAAGGTCAAGCACCTCAAAGGCAAAAGACAGATGGTTTGGGTTCATGGGGACAAGTCGGCCGGAAGGAAGGTTGTTAGACCGATCGTGGAGGAGGCTGTGAAGAAATGGGTCAGCCCGTGAGTGAAGAGTGGATTGGAATGGACCGCAGCTTCGGGTGCCAGGTCTCGTTCAGGACATGGTGTGTCAGACTAGAAGATCAGAACAATCAATCGAAGGAAATGGAATGCATGCGAAAATGATGTCGATTGTGCAGGTGAGAGAGTGATTTGCGTAGGGTGCGAGAGCGCGGGATGGTATATGTCTATGCTGATGAGTTAAGTAGGTCTGTCGATGATATTGTAGATGCATGCTCCTACATCCAAGCATTCCTGATGCTATTGTTCCGTGTCACGCCCGCCTCCGCAACCATATCGTTCAACTCGACCGTCTGTGTTGGCAACCTCTTGCCCGCACCCTGCTCACCCAACCACAATGTCGAGCTTCTCCTCGAACCGGGTCTATCCGACTCCTCATCATCCACCTCATCCTCCGCGTGGTCCCTCTCATCCAACCTCTCGTACCCGTCCATCTGAGCCTGCTGCTGTTGCTGCCTCCTCTTCAAATATCTACCCAGCACCATGGGCAGCAAACTCGCCACGCTCAACAATACGAGTTTGACCATCATCTCCCTGTTCCAGATCCGATCGACGATGGCACGCATTCCACCACCGGCACTGCTCGCCGCTTTGTCCTTCAATCCACCAACGGTCATTGCGTCGTTGACGGGTAGTGCTTCGACGATCTCCTGCAGCAAATCACCGACTTGGCAGGTGACAAAGTTCCAAGGGATCGAGCCCACGGCTAGGGTGGCGGCGTAGGGAGCGAGGGGAACGCCGAGTACGCCGCAGGCGATGTTCATCAGACCGTACGGTACGATCGGTAGAACACGAAGCACGAGCAGGTACGTCCAGACGTTTCCATCCGCTCCACCGTTCGAGTTGGAGATCATGACACTTCGTCCCGAAGCCCTAGCCCTACCGGGAGACAAGGCTCTGCGCATCGCATCCAACGGCTTGGCCAATCCGGGCAACGACGTTATCACCGGCGCCAACGGCGCTGACAACAAGTAACAAAACACCCCTCCCACCGATGTCAACACCGACGTATACAGCGTACCCGAATACGTCCCGTACATCGCTCCGAACACGACGTTCATGATCAAACTTCCCGGAACGGTGAACGACTGCTTCCACGTGAAGAACGTACCCAACACCACGAGCGTGTGCACGAATGCCCTGCTGCTGCTCTGCGAGTAGAGCTTGAGACTCATCGCGAGCTCCTTGATCTCCGCCAGCGTCAGGCTGGTGATGTGCTTGGGAAGCGTCAGCGGTAGCGTTGAGAGCATGAAGACGATGCAACAGGTGGAAGCGACAAAGATGGCGAGCAGGAACGCAAGTCGCGGTAGATACGGTCGGATGTTGGGCATGGACAGCCGCCACGAGCTAAGGTTGATCTGGATGCGTGGTACGAGGGAGAGAAGCATCTTGCTTGCACTCTCAATGCGGTACGAGTCGACGTCGAACATGTTGTACGCGCGTGTGGATCGGTCGGAAGCGGAAGTGGTGGTGGAAGAAGTAGGTGTGGTCGAGCGGCTTCCGGTTGCAGCACCGGAGACGAGGTGCGAGGGAAGGATGCCCGGGTACAGGCCGGAGGACGTGAGGGTCGAGTCCGGGCGGGTGGGGGGCGAGAAGGCTCTCGAGCTCGCTACCGGCGAAGCGGCATCCGAGATGGTCAGGGGCGGTGTGAAGGGCCACTGCGATGTGCCTGGTGGGGTCAGACGACTCCTGTCGTCCACACCGATCTGAGCGGCGTCGGCGGCGGCCTGTGCTGCGCTCCACTGATGCTTTGGCGGTCCGTGGCTGCGAATCGCTTGTTTAGGCACAATTTGCTGACGGAATGCATTGACATACTGCTGGTACTCGCTTTGTTCGTCCGGATCGCTGATGGGTGTGAGAGGGGGACTGTCGTCGTTGAGACCCATCAAGCCGGGCGCAGCTGGTCTAGCAGACGGCATGACAAGCGGCTGGGGTCGCATAGGGAGGTGACGATATGCGGCGTCGCTCGAGTCCATGTTCTCGCTTTGAGGGGTGTTCCCCGTGTCGCCCGCTGGGTTGTTTGCCGAGAACGAAGAGAAGAAGGATCGCAACGTCGACAGCCTTGGTCTGCTGAATGCGGTGGTGGGTGCAGCCTTCTTCTTGTGCGCATCGGAGGAATCAGAGGAACCACTGGCGTCGCTATCTGATCGTGCTCGAGATGCTGCTGCGGGAACCGACGAGGGACCTGCTGATCTCTCTGCTTCCGAGATGAGCTGCAAACCCTGGCCAAGACTGGACATGGTGCGATCCCGTTCGAGGTCTGCTCTGCGCCAGGCGGGCGTGTTGGCGGACAGCGTAAAGTCGGGGGTGCCGGGACCGCGATCGAGGGCTTCCTGTGCCATCGTTGTGTGGAGATGCGACAGTGTCGATCTCGCCAATTGTGACACGGGGACGGCATTGGAAGAGACGGAGCGAGTTCGAGCGCGGTTAGCCTGTCCTTTTCGTGCAGAGGACGAGCTGGCAGCCGCAGCTGCAGCTGGTCTTTCGAATTCGGCAGCGGTATGCGTCGAGGAAGTTTCCGCGAGAGCGATTCTTTCTGATGATGGTGAAGAGGGATGATCCGTTCTAGCTCTCACCAGCCGAGGAGGTGAGGCCGGCGTCGCACGGGAGCTTGGTGTCTGCTCCATTGTGATACGATCGACCAGGCGGCCTTGAACCGTAAAAATAGCAAGGTGATGTCGATCTCGTTTTTGCTAGTTAGCGCTGCATGATGGGATCTGACGGGATCGTTGCTGTTCTGTGAGAGAACGGTGGATGAGGTGATGGTGAGAAGCGACAGATACTCAAGATGATGACAGATCCGCTGCCAAGAACCAGCAATGCCTCAATACGCTTCTCCGACTATCGAGTCGCGAGCGTGACATGCGTGACAACATTTTTTGTTCTGCCGGGCTAGTGTACGGAAACTGATCTCCGAGGAGCGTTTTGCCAAAATGATTTCGTTTATTTATTCGGAAAAAAACACGCCAAAAAATGCCGCGGAACAAGGACTCTCTATTCGCACTGTCACGTAAGGAGGAATCCGCTCGGCTTTCCGTTCGGAGAGAAAAATACATGTCCGCGTGCATTCACCAATGCCACTTTCCTCCGCGGATTCGAGTCTCTTCGAACACCTGCTCGCATTCCAAAAGATCACATGATGGGGTTCGATCGACCAGTCCAACGGATATGCTCGCAGAAAGCGCAATGATAGTAATGTCCGCAAAGATCCATCTAGAATCGAAGTTGCATCTCATTCACTGCATTTGCTGGCCAGGCTCTAGACCCGACGACAGTCATCAACGATGATTTTGGAAACCAGTCGAGCCGCGCTGTGACGTGGGTAACAAGAGCGGAATGCGAAAAATTCCCTTGGAAAGCGATCTCGAAAATTTCACGAAAGGTCCGACGCAAAGCTGCGCATCGGGAGATGTAACAAAAAGCTCCTGATACTGTTGGAAGCTCAGGTCTTACATAATAAAATGGGTTTCAGCGGACCTTGAGGGACCCAGCATGTAGACTGATCCGACACCTCCTTCTTGGCCCGCTAGAGCTGACGATCAGTGCACAGTCGAGTCGCAGCGCGACGCCGATAAGATTCACTATGGACATGTTCAACGCATGCCGATTCGTGTAACATGGCTATCCGGTGACAGACCTTCGCAGAAGTCCCTAAAAGCGCTGCTATGCGGACGCAAAGATAAAATCTGTATCGGCCCTTTGCTATCCGTATCTTCCGGCAAACAGATCTTAGATGGCACATGATCAACGCATTGCCGTTTATAGGAAATTCAGCTGCCTCTTATGGAAGGTCTCGATCCGCTAATTGATGTCCCGTCCCCGTTGACCCGATGGCTTTGACGGGCGGTACCGCGTACAGTACCCGCAGACTTCGCGTACCAGATTGCATATAAGTGAGTCTCCTACCTATCCTTGATATCCTCGCGCTCCCCGCAATCCCTCGCTCGCCAGTTCATCTGCACTCAAAACCAGCAGCTCCCAAGAGTCATACTGTGAGTGTCATCGTCTCGATCAACGGTCATTTTAAGTAGGGGCGTATTCATAAGGGTGCCGTCTCACACGCCGCCGGCCAACAAGAGGGGATCTTCTGGCCACAAGGACAGGTGATTGATGCCTGGCGCTCTGTCAGCAGTTGGCACGTTCTAGCGCTGCAGGCTCCAGGCCTCCTGATGCTGAAGAGAATTCCAGATTCTGGTCTCACGCTTTCAGGGTCTCGTCGGCTGTCTCGAATAAGCCTGCGTTCGGATTCACCGTTCTTGCGCTCTAATTCGTTGGCCAAAGTCGCGTATGCGACTTGGCACTTCAGCGGAACAAAACAAATTTCTTCGCTCCCACTCCCAATCTTCCAACCAAAAAAAAGGGCGCAGGACAGCGCTCCCTCTCAGCCATCTGACTCGAATATTTTCTCTTCAACTCTGCTCTGCTCAAGCTGGTCCCACAGCGCACCAACCAGACGTGTCCATTCTTCCACTCGATCAGCATTCCCGTCAATCTTCGTTGCCACCACCACCTCTCTCAATCTTCCATGGCTGCCCGTCGACCTTGCGCAAGACTTGCTCAAAACATCCTCAGGAACTCTTCTCTCCCTGTCGTCCGAGCTCGTGCTTCATCCTCCATCATCCCCCGCACCTTTGCCACTTCTGCCACCAAGATGTCCGTCGCCGTCCCCACCGACTACAACAAGGTCCTCTACCAGCCTCTCGCTGAGGCTGACCCCGAGGTTCAGCAGATTATCGAGAATGAGACATACCGTCAGTTCTCTGGTCTCGAGCTCATCGCTTCCGAGAACTTGACCTCGCTCGCCACCATGGAGGCCAACGGTTCCATCCTCACCAACAAGTACTCCGAGGGTCTTCCCGGCGCTCGATACTACGGTGGTAACGAGTACATCGACCAGCTCGAGGTGCTCTGCCAGCAGCGTGCCCTCAAGGCCTTCAACCTTGACCCTAAGGTCTGGGGCGTCAACGTCCAGCCTTACTCTGGCTCCACCGCCAACTTTGCCACCTTTACCGCCCTCCTCCAGCCCCAGGACCGTATCATGGGTCTTGGCTTGCCCTCGGGTGGTCACCTTACCCACGGGTACTACACCGCCAAGAAGAAGATCTCGGCCTCCTCGATCTACTTCCAGTCGTTCCCCTACAACGTCGACCCCGCCACCGGCTACATCAACTACGACGAGCTCAAGAAGAACGCTGACCTCTTCAAGCCCCGCATGGTCATCTGCGGTGGCTCCGCCTACCCGCGTGACTGGGACTACGCCAAGCTCGCCGAGGTCGCCAAGACTCAGTCTGCTTACCTCATGGCCGACATTGCCCACATCTCTGGTCTCGTCGCTGCTCAGGTGCAGAACAACCCCTTCGAGTACTGCGACATTGTCACCACCACCACCCACAAGACCCTCCGTGGTCCCCGTGCCGGTATGATCTTCTTCCGCAAGGACCGCGACGCCGAGATCGAGGGCCGCGTCAACGCCGCCGTCTTCCCCGCCTGCCAGGGTGGCCCCCACAACAACACCATCGCCGGTATCGCCGTTGCGCTCAAGCAGGTCGCCGACCCCGCCTTCAAGGAGTACGCCACCGCCGTCATCAAGAACTCGCAGGCCATCGCCAAGGTTCTCTCCGGCAAGGGCTACAAGCTCCAGACCGATGGCTCCGAGAACCACCTCATCCTCTGGGACCTGCGCCCTCTCGGCCTCACCGGCTCCAAGGTCGAGAACATTTGCGATCTCGCCCACATCACCCTCAACAAGAACGCCGTGAGCGGTGACACCTCGGCCCTCGTGCCCGGTGGTGTTCGAATCGGCACCGGTGCCCTCACCTCGCGATCCATGGGCGAGAAGGACATGGAGAAGGTCGCCGAGTTCCTCGACCGCGTTGTACAGATCTCGCTCGACATCCAGAAGACTTCGGGCAAGAAGCTCGTCGACTTCATGAACGCTGCTCGCCAGTCGGACGCCGTCAAGCAGCTCAACAAGGACGTTGAGGCCTTCGCCACCAGCTTCCCTCTGCCCGGTGTTCCCGACACTTCGGTCATCAAGAAGCCCGCTGGTCACTAAAGTGACTGGCTTCTTCACGTCACCTTGTCTGCATTTCGTTTCAATTACGAGCACACTTCAACCTGTGCATGATTCCCGCTCTGGCTTTGGGCTGATTCCATGCAGCTAGCCAGAGCACCCCTATGTTCCTTGTCCTTGTTTAGTCACAATCATCAATATCTCTGTCTTCCATTTGTACAATCAGTCCTCGCAATCTCATTCAACCGAAGCGGGGCCAGGTGTCCCCACGCTCCCAATACGAAGAAACGTGTGCGCTGCTCACCCTTTTGCGGAAATGGTCATCTGACACCCGATGCACGAGATCTGGCAGTGGTGGCAACCACCAAGGGCTGGGGTGTTGCCACTCACTCGGCCGAATGTAGTGGTCTCGCCGGTCCTTGAGTGAAATTCGAAATTCCGTCCGCAGGTGTCCACCGTGACGTTCGAACGATCCTCCGACTGTTAGGTTCCATGTCGGCACTTAATCTTCGGAGGTTTCGGAGATTCCGGGTCCTTCTGTCCTGACCCTACGAATTATGTTGAAAGCCTTGATGATACCAACGATACGAGAGTTCCGATATGGATCATTCTGTTCAGAGCCTATTGCTGGATCTGCCACCACTGTAAGAGTCGACGTCGTTGTCACAATCGCAACAACATGCTACGTGGAATGGCTCCAAGTGCAGGCTTTTTCGCGTGACAAGTAGTCGGTGGTCGAGGCAAATACAGTAATGACAGGCTGGGATAGGCCGGAAAAACGTCGACCAAATTTGCCACGTTGCCGAAAGGCATCCCCAACAAATTCTTGGGTGGCGACGCAGCGAAATCGCAATTTGCAGTTTGAGGAAACTGTGAAAGGGCACCTCGCCTGTCTTCCATGACGATTTCTGTTCTCGGCTAAATAGACTGTTTCTCCGCCTACCGTCAGGCCAGCGGGCGGGCTCTGGTCGCGAGCGACACCAAAATCTCCTGAAAGGACCGCGTTGTTTGACACCGCGAGCAATACCAAGCTGTCAGTGTTGGGCTCGAAGCAGTGGCGGTTTCTTCCCCACCGGAGCAAACCCAATCTCGGAACTCAATCCTGCGCTTGGTCTGTTCGGAGAGCCCGAAGATCCCTCGGCCAGTGAGACTGAGCAGGGGCCACGGTTGCCACGCGCCCGCTGTGCTGCTCTGCAAGCCCGAAATTTTTTGCCTCCGTGACAGACCCCAGCCTCCGAGGGTGAGAAAAGCTTTTCATATAAGTACCGCTCACCCAGCTTATCGGTAAACCTATCACCCACACCACACACATCTTCACAGGTTCGTCGCAATCATGGTCGCCGAACTGAAGCAAAGGTCAACGACCGCTACCCGGGATGCGCAGGCTGCTCCTAAGGAGGAGTTTGCCGATGCCAACATCCCTGACGACTACGTCTCTCGTGTGCTCGCCACCGAGAAGCCTCTTCCCCCTGTTCAGCTCAAGAACATTCTCAACGAGATCCAGTGGGTTTCGTTCCTCGCTCTTACGATCACTCCTATTCTCGCCACCTACGGTCTCTTCACCACCAGCTGGAACAAGTACACCGCCATCTGGACCTTCGTCTACTACTTCATGACTGGTCTCGGTATCACGGCTGGTTACCACCGACTTTGGGCTCACCGCGCCTACAACGCTTCCCTTCCGCTCCAGTACTACCTCGCATGCATGGGCTCCGGTGCCGTTCAAGGCTCCATCCACTGGTGGTCGCGTGGCCACCGCGCTCACCACCGCTACACCGACACCGACCTTGACCCCTATGGAGCCCACTTTGGTCTCTTCTGGTCACACCTTGGTTGGATGCTTGTCAAGCCTCGCCGCAAGCCCGGTGTCGCTGACATCTCGGACTTGCGCAAGAACCAGGTGATCAAGTTCCAGCACAAGTTCTACATCCCCATGCTCCTCTTCTTTGGCTTCGGCTTCCCTACTCTGGTTGCCGGCCTTGGATGGAACGACTGGCGCGGTGGTTTCTTCTTCGCAGGCATGCTCCGCCTCGTCTTTGTTCACCACTCGACTTTCTGCGTCAACTCGCTCGCCCATTACCTCGGCGAGGCCACTTTCGACAACAAGATGACCCCCCGTGACCACTTCTTCACCGCTCTGGTCACCGTCGGTGAGGGCTACCACAACTTCCACCACCAGTTCCCCATGGACTACCGCAACGCCGTCCACTGGTACCAGTTCGACCCCACCAAGTGGTTCATCACTGCCATGTACAAGATCGGCCTCGCCTCGCACCTCAAGTCCTTCCCCGACAACGAGGTCAAGAAGGGTCGTCTTGCGATGCAGCTCCAGAAGGCTCACGAATTCGGTCAGCAGCTCGAGTGGCCCAAGTCCTCGTCGCACCTTCCCGTCATCTCGTGGGACGACTTTGTCGAGGAATCCAAGACCCGCCCTCTCATCGTCGTTCACGGCTTCATCCACGATGTCTCTTCTTTCCTCGACGAGCACCCTGGTGGCCGCCACCTCTTGACCGGCAAGATCGGCAAGGACGCCACCACTGCTTTCCTCGGCGGTGTTTACGACCACTCGAACGCAGCACACAACCTCCTTTCGATGATGCGTGTCGGTGTCCTCGACGGTGGCTACCAGCTCGCCAAGGACGAGCTTGCCAAGGTTGAGCGCGAGAACCGCGCCACCGGAGTTTCGGCCAACCGACCCGCTGGCTCGCCACCTTCGCCCGTTACCTCGGACGACGAGGACTTCAACGGTCCCGCCACCCCTACCGACGAGACTCCCATGGCCACTGTCAATGCTGTTGCTGCCGCATCCGAGCAGCTCAAGGCTCAGCAGTCGGCTGACGGCACCAAGTCGATCAACCTCAAGGCTGCCACCTACGTGACACCTGGCGAGGCATACTCCATCGTCAAGCGTGGTGAGCTCAAGGCAAATGCCAGGGTCGACGGTACCAAGTTTGGTCGTTTCCTCTAAGTCAAATCACCCCTACTATCATCGCAGCATCATCTTCCCCACACTTTTTCCATTCTGCTAAGGTCTAATACGTCAAATCATGTTTCACATTGCAAATTCTAGTTCGTACATGTCAGGGTCTGAATAGACCCACGTTGCGAAACTGTACATATACCTCGAGTGCCTTTGTTGCCTCTCTCAAAATTTCAATCTTGTCGCAAACATCCCTTCAGCCTGCCTTCTGTCCCAATGTGTGTTTCTTGCTGTTCATTGTAAGCTGAGACGTGAAAGTGTCATTTTGCCCGTTGTTTCGTAGGTTGGCAATTGCGTCACTCCTGGCAGCCAACAACTTACGCCGGGGGGGAAAGACAAGTTGGTCCGCGAGTTTCAGACCTATCTTTGGCTCCGGTCCATCCCTCAACTTTGCCCGCACGCTTGTCCGCTGCTAGATTGATACTCGCTCCGACGAGTAGCGGACTGAGCGACACCACCGACGCTGCTACTTGAAATTGTCGCTCCCTCCTCCTGACTCTGACTCGCTTTTCTGTGTCAACCCCAAGCAAGATTACGATTAAGCCGAGAAAAAGATCAGCCCTTCCGTCTTCGCTCACCCTCCATCACTTTCACTTGTTGAGTCAGGGACTTCATCTATCTCTCGAGTGCTGTGCGATGAGCTCGTAGAGTTCCAGAGTTCCGCTCTCCCTGAAACCCACTCTCTCCCTTCTCATCACAAATTTTGACGTTGTTCACCTTATCATGCAGCGAAGTTGTCACATTGTGAGGCTCCGAGCATGACGCCCCATTCGCTTCCTTCGCAACACTTGTCACTCTTCATGCGCAAGTTGTCGCTCGTCTGACCGTCAATAAACATGACTCTGCGAGTAGCTCACTTCCGTCACACGTCGATTCGTTGCCCCGCCGTTCCATCACTCTACCATCAACCTCGTAAAGCATCGTGCCACACACCTGCGTCGTGTACGCATCGCGTCACCTTGAAACTCGTTGACCCGTATTCCCATTGCGACACTGTGTCACCGTGCCATTGTGAACCTCTGCCGAATGTTCTTCGACTCCCACCCTTTGCCTCTTTCCCCCAGGGCGTATCACATCTGTCGCGACCCAAGACACACAAATCTCACAACTTCATGCGTTAGAACAAGATTATAACAGTGCAACAAGGGGAAAACGACAGTGAGAACTAAAGCAAAAAGAGTGTGCGGTCAGACCTCGCAAGCACAGCTCGCGAACGTCGACAAAGTAAACCATTGGCAAGCACTACAACCTGTGACCAGGCACAAACACAAACAGCACCGTGAGTGCTGCCGTGATCAGCGCGATCAACAACAACACGCTGAGCGAGCGTTGCAACAAAAGCCTGTACACGTACGGTTCGCGGATGCGAATTAACCTGAACGGCGTCGTCTCGCTCTGACCGAGCAGCACCAAGATCGGATCCAACTCGTACTGATGCGACATGAGCAGCAGCACTGCGATCGAAAAGGGCAAGATGACCCAGCATCGTTTGACACGGTCGACGTCCAAGAAGATGAAGCTGAACGCGGTCGCGAGCGCTGCCCACAACGCCAGCAGACCCAGCGACAGACGTACGAGCACCGAGATGGGCGTGAGATTGCCAAACGCCTTGGCTCGCAGGAATCGCGGAAAGACGTCGGCTTCCATGGTGCGGAAGACGTACTCCTTCTGGGTGTGAAACATGTCTGGGATGCGAGCCAACGCTCGCTGTTGCTCGGCATCCTGTGGATGCGGCAGCGCCGAGGACGAGATGGGGAACGAGTTGATGCGCAGCGGTGCTGGAAGGTAGATCTCCTTCTCGGACCCAGGCAGCAGGTATCGCGCGTAGATGCGCTCGGCGGATGCGATGAGGTCGGTGCGTGTGATGGCGGCAGAGCGCGAGATGACGGTCGGAGCTACGGAGCCTCGCTTGGCGAGGATACTCTTTCTCTCGGCGCGTGTCTGCTGAGCGAGGTAGTCCGGGTCGCCGGGGAAGCGAGGTGCTGTGAGAGGTGCTGACGATCCACTGACGTTGCGCGAGCCACCGACAGAGGGAGGAAGAGGGCTGGCGCCATGCGAGAGGGACGAGTAGTTGCCATCGGGACTGTCTACGCGGCTGTGATGATCCCAGCTGGTCTCGGCACCCTTCCTTGCGGTGCTCATCTGGTCGTTGATGCCGTTGATCTTGTTATAAATGCTGCCTCGTTCGAGTGCCTCGGCATAGTATTGAGGCCAATCATCCTTTACAGACTTGCCGGACTTGCGCAGATCCTTGAAGTAGGCTCTGCACAGGTTTTCGTGCTGCTGAACATCCAGCCAAAAGTCGAGCGCGTCCTCAGCCGCCTCGCGCTGCAAGAAGAGATAGAAGCAGTAGAGATCGACAGGAGGGAGCGTGCGACGGGCGAGAACCTCTGCCAGCGTTGGCAGTCGTTGCCTGGTACGAGAGGATTGCAAAGAGAGAGGGCGACGCTTTTCCGACATGGTGGCAATATCGAAGAGCTATAAAACCAATGTTGGAAGCCTGCTTCGATCAGCCCTCAATGCAGCAACCAATGCGCCGTGTTTTCGCTACGTTTCGGTACCGTCAATGTTGTTTCAGGAGTATGGCTGTGATGATGATCGAAGACACTGCTTTGGCGCAGGGTCGAGAACGAGAACGGATGCGACACTTTGTAGTGCGGCGGGTATATGACGTGAACGATGAGACGAGGGAAAGAAGGTGATGGTGAGAAAGCAGGTGATGGAGAAGAGCGCCAAGGTGGTCGGCGCAGTGACCTGTTCCGTGTTGCTTTCCAGAGACTGAGCTGCACAGCTGAACCTCTGTCTTTTTTGACTCCTGATTTTTGGCTGAGACAAACACACACGCGTGTTGGACTTTCTTTTCGAAAATTCTCTCTTCTCAACTGCCACCATAGAACCGCTCACTCCATCGACTAGGTTGGCGGCTCTAGAAACACTCGTGAATTTGATTTGAGCATGGCTCGTCGCACAACGCAACGGTCACATTCAACGCGTAACACAGCCTCTGAGCGGGGGACTGAGTGAAAGCGGTTGCAAGAGAAAAAGTATATACTGTACATGCAGGAATTTCATTGAAGAAGCTTATCCCTCTTGCTCTTCAACGAGGTCTGGCTGTGGGCGCGGCCGCCGGTCAGATCCGCCATCTCGTCATTGAGAAGGCGGGAATGGAACGGTATCATGCTGTAAGGGCTGCTGACGCTGCTGCCGACGTGGTGGGCGCAGAGATGCTTCCCCTAGTCTCGTTCGTGCTCGTGCACGATGGAACCAGCGGCGCCTTTAGCCTCTGCCATCCGCGACGGCCGGTCCAGCCTGCAAATCCGGCAAGGAATCGGTGTTGGCAGATCTGCTCGGCAGAGGGTCGCGAGTCGGGATCGAGCTCCAGGCAGCGCGAGATGAGATCGACAAAGTCGTCCACCCGTCCACCGCCATCGGGCTCGGTCCCTTCTTTGTCCTTGCGAGGAGACCACGCCGGATCCAGCGGTGTTACGTCCAAGTCCTCGTCCATGAGCTTCTCTTCCGCGTCCGAAGGTCCTCCACGTGCAATCAGACATCGCTCCTTCAACGTCTGGGCCGCCCTCGTGCCTTCTTCCAATCCCTGCACCGCCTCTTCGCCGTTCCAGAAGGGGCATTCACCACACAGGAGCACGAAGCCCACCACGCCGAGCGCCCACACATCCTGCGCTTGCCCCGCGTACTTTTCTCCTTGTAGGATCTCAGCTGCCGCATAGTCGAGCGTGCCGCTGAATGTGTCGAAGAGCTTGCCCGGTCGGACGTGCGCTGCGCTACCGAAGTCGATCAATTGCGCGTTGCCTTGGCCGTCCAAGACGACGTTTTCGTCCTTGATGTCTCGGTGCACAATGTTGTTGGCGTGAAGGAACCAGAGCGCGTCCGCTGCCTGACCAAAGATGCTCCGACATTGTGATGCTGCGAGGCCGTCCGGTGCGCTCTCGACATAATCAAAAAGGTCTTGTCCGCGACCGAAGCACGGCATCACAAGGTAGTAGAACTCGTGATCTTCGAAAAAGTCGAGCATTCTGCAGATGTTGGGATGCGAGGTCGGTCCGGGCGCTGCTGAGGGTGGCCCCGTCGAAGCTCCTGTCCTATCTTGCTCCATCTCTTGCCGCTTGCGCGCACGGTAGTCTTCCAACGTCTTCGCCCGATTCGGTGCCCACGGACGTGGCCTTGAAGGTGCGACGTAGGCAATTCGCCTTAGCTGATCCATGACGTGGATCTCGACCGGGATCGGTCCTAACACCCTATGACGGCGCCAGCAATCTGCAAGGATGCGACTCTTGATGATGTACTTGATGACAACTTCGTCTCCTTGCCCACGACCATCGGCACCGATCTTGCGCGCCTTCTTGACTAGTCCGTACGCACCCCGTCCGATGTCAGAAACAATTTCGAAGTCCGAAATGCTGAGGTCTTTCTTGTGCTCGATCGAGTGTAGCTGCGATGTGGCGTGAACCTCGCCGGAGGACGTGGGTCGCTTGCTGCGTGGGAGGCGTAGGGTGAGAGCTCGATCGAATGCGGCTTGGGGGGTGCTGGGGCTGCTGCGGAGCGCGGCAAGCGGACTGTCTTGAATCGCTGGCAGCTGGTTGTGATTCGAGGCCATCGGAGTGAGGGGCGTCAGATCAGTCTGAGAGAGCACCTTGTTCACCTGTGGCGAAACTGGGGAAAGATCATCCTCATCCTCCTCGTCAAGACTGGCGAGCTCGTCACCAAACACCGAACCCGCTCTGCTGGCGGCGCGACTGATACCGAGCTGCTTGAGCTTCTCGAGCACTTCAACACCCAGATCGTGGTCGTCTGAATCGTCACTGTCCATGTCACTGTCGTCGTCGCGGTCATCCGCACCAGCATCCGTTTCGGCCCTCGCAGACGTGGACAAGCTCGATAGCGCCAAACGGCTGCCTCGTTGCGCGGAGGAGGCCGTGCTCAGATTGGTGCCTGTTCGGCTCCTGCGGCCGGCCATGCCAACACCTTGGCTCTCCAAAAATCGAGACCACTCTTCCGTCGTCGGCGTCCTGAGAAGGCTGTTGACTCCAGTGATGGCAGTGATGGAGGGCGACCTCGTAGGCTGAGGGCGAGAGCCGGGGGATGTTGAAGAAGTCGCAGCATCGGCTGACACAGGAAGCGAGGAGCCCGATCCTTCGGTGCCATAGACACCGAGGACAGTGTCGATGCGAGCTAGTGCCGTACGGGACAAGGAGTAGTCTGACTTCTGGCGTGATGGCAATCGTGGGCGTGGAGAAGATGTGCCGGCATCGATGCTCTGGGCCAAAGGCGACATGATGGGGGAGGACTGCATCGACGACTGTGCGCGAGGCGACATGTTGGGTGATCTGATCGATGCCTGCTCCGTGACGGTGGCAGCGGGTTGCAGCAGCGTAACAGGAGCAGAAGAATCCCACGATACCGCTGCGGCTGATGTGCCAGGAGATGCAGGCTGGGAAGCGGCGAAGGCGCGTGCATGTCGTTGAGCTTCCAGGACGCTGAAAGGCGCGTTTTCCCACCCCGTCTGGTTACGAGCTCGCTCGCGCGCTGCGGCTCGACCTCCTTCTGCGTTGGCAAATGTCATAGCGAGACCTGCATGCAGAGCCAGCTGCGATCGAGAGCGTATCATGATCATGCCGGAATGGCGTCGAGGAACCAGGGGCGAGAAGGCCTTTGATGTCGGAGTTGAGTACAGCTCTTCAGCGCTGGGGGTGAGAGTTGGATCCGCAACGGGCGAAGTCACTAGCTTACTACTGGAAGCCGATGGTGCATTTGATCGGTTCACGGCATTTGCTGTCGTGTCCGCGCTCGTGGCCAATGCCTCCGGTATCGGTGATGCTGCTGCCTTAGCACTGCCTATTTGCGCTGACTTCTGACCCCGACTCTGCTGATGATGATCGAAGGAGCGAGCATCAGCGACCGGCGAGGAAGAGTCGGATGGCTGGTCTCTTGTTGTATGTGATGCTCGATGCCCTTCAATCGTCTCGTCCTCGACGTTTGAAACGGTCTCGTCCAGGAGCACCGGACTAGAGGGAGCAGTCGCCGAAGCTAAGGACGATGATTCCGACAGCGTCGAGTCGGAAGCTGATTTGGCTGTCAGGGTCGGATCGAGGACATCGGATGGGTTGGGTGGAGATGCAGGAGTAAGTCGATCCGTGTCGCCGCGTGAACCGATCGAGGAGGCCGAACTGGATACGCTGCCTGTGGAAGTTCTGTTCGATAGCGAACGCAGGGAGAAAGCGGCGGCGGACGAGGCAGTAGATGTGCGAGAGGATGCCGGCGCGCCGACTGATCTGTACTGGGTGGTTGAAGTCGAGAGCGGTAGGGCGAAACCTGACGGTGCCGAGGGCGTCTTGTGGTCGCCGTCAGAGCTGCGCCGATCGGGCCCGCCGACAGTCGCAAGGCTGGACGGGACATCTGAAGCGGCGAATCTGTCCTCTTCCTCCTCGCCGTCCTCTTGATACATGACGAGCGAAGACCGATGTGGCTTGAAGGGCGGAGACCGCTTCTCATTGCCGGCACGTCGAGCAGAGAGTGAGGACTCTGGCATCGAGTTGCGACTCCAGCTTCCCGAGCGTGTAACGCCACCTACCCCGCCGAGCTTGGCGAGACTCATCGACTCGCTGTGGCGCGAAGGGGTCGAGAGCCTCTTGTGACGATCGACGTAGACACCTTCGCCATCATCATGCACGTGCTCTCTGTCGGAGTCGCTCCCATCATCGTCGCGAGGATAAGGTGAGTTGCCGGTCGAGGAGGAAGAGGCGCAGTCAAAGTAGCTCTGACGTCGCAGCGACTCGGACGAATTGAGCGCTGCGACGGGGCGGATCTGTTCCAGAGGCATCAAGCTCTAGTCGATGCGAGTGTCGGATCGCGGGGTATAGGAGTGCATCTGCGTGATCGGAGGGTGCTGCAGCAGGCGAGCCACTGGACAAAGACTCGGACTGGACCTCGCGAGGTCAGCGTCTGTCGTGCGATGATACGACGAGACTTTGGGCGACTTCTTCTGGCTGTGACGATCGTTTTACTGCAGCATCATGAACGTGAACGCGACGGACGTTCGTGGAGACTAGTAGTACCGAGCTGTGGTATAGAGGCGAGACTCGTCCTAGGGGGCCGCCTCGATGTCGCTAGCTGTCGGAGTCCTTGTCGCCGGGACAGTCAGAGGGGGTGGTGGTGACGATGACGGCGACGGGATGTCAATGGTCGTAGCTAGCGACGGCGGCGGACACAGAATTGTCGGCCAGCTCGAGTTGCTTGATCCGCTAAAATGTTATGAAATGCTCAGCTGATGAACTCGACCGACTACTTTGATGCGACAGACAATCAAAGAAAAGGGAGGTGAGGTCGCCCCGTGCCTTGACCGTCCATCATTCCACGCCCCCCGTCACGTATTTTTCTTTTTCTTTTTCTTTGCCTCATGAGCAGCAAGTCAGGAACAGCTTGGGTCGGCACAGGGCGATAAAGTCTAGCTACAAAGCAAGTTGACCCTCGAATAAGTGCGGAATGTCTCACAGGACGACGCTTGCCGCACTGTTGCGGGGGGACCACTAGCGTTGAGTGCCACTTGCCGCAACACATCGCAGCTAACCACCACAGTGGTGACTGACCAACCTCTTGCTACGATTAATATCGGCAGTTACACCTGAACATTCATTCCTGCCGTCTTCATGTGTATCTACAACAGAAATGTCCTCGGACTGTGATGTGAAGAGTTTCACCGCCGCTGCTGTGGCCGTTTTGTGACAGGCATTCACAACGCGATAGATGCAACGCTGATCAACGCAAGGGAGACCTGGTGCTCAGATCTGCGGCACCACTTCTTGGCTCGCTGGACACGAGGTGCGTCGCTGCTGACAATGGTCCACAAGCCACTGTCGCCTATCAAGAACCCTGAACGAGAGAGTCTTTGCATCCCCTTGTAGTTCGGCTTTGGCCTTGCAACCTCATCCGACCGTCGTCCGCTGGCCTTCGCTTGCCGACGATTCGAGCTGATCGGTCGTCACTTCTGAAATCGCCTTTCTGCGAGCCATCAGCGCATGGCGGCCGTAAGATGTCATCCTGGGCGCTGTCTCGCCGCTGTGCCCCAAAAGATGTTGCTTTCAACATGGCGGGCGCCTGCTGCGCTCCCTCATTCCAACTCCGACCGACGCGTTTGCCGTGGGTCTGGTCAGCCCCACAGAAAACCACGACTTCATACCAAAGAAGGGGCGATCACTCTCTACGCAGCTTCATACAAGACTGTTGGCTTCTGTATGGTAGTAAGGTCCCGCTTAGAATGGATGCATCGCGAAATCTACTGCGGGATAGCCAATGGCACCACACCATTGCTTGGAGCTCGAGATCGCATAGATCACGTAAATGTAATATTATAATAAAATAAATCTTCGGAACACAGTCTCCTCCACACAATCCGAGTCCAACTTGCTCAGCCGGACCAAAGGCTCTCCATCCTCTTGTCCACATCCAACATCCGGTCCTTTTCTTCTGCACCACTTCGTGAAAGACCACGAAAAGACTGCTAGTGTCAGCGCGGTTCCAAGATGGGAAAAGCCGAGGCCGGATCGCTCAAGGCGATCTCCAATGCCATCAAGGCAAAGGGTTTGACCAAGCTGCGCTTCTATTGCCAGCTTTGCCAGAAAGCATGCCGCGACGAGAATGGGTACCGCAGCCATCTGGAGTCCGAGGCACACTTTCGCCAGATGGACGCATTGGCTGCCTCTGGTGGTGCACAGAGGGTCATTGATGATTTCAGCGCCACTTTCCAGAAGGAGTTCGTCCAGCTGCTCAGTCGTCGATTCGGGACTCGACGCATCCGCGCCAACCAGGTCTACCAGGAGTACATCGCAGATCGACACCACACCCATATGAACGCTACGCAGTGGACAAGTCTATCTGACTTTGTCAAGCACCTCGGACGCGAAGGCATTGTGCAGGCTGAAGAATCCGATCAGGGATGGTACATCACCTGGATCGACAACTCCCCAGCAGCCTTGGCAAGGCAAGACGCGTTGCAGAAGATGGAACGGGCAAAGATGGACGATGAGCAGAGGCAGCGACGCTTGCTGCAAGAGCAGATCGATCGAGCATCGCAGTCTTCTGTCGCAGGGGGCGCGGCTGCTGCGTCATCTGGCACCGGCAATCGCGACCAGGATCCCTTAGACAAGACAAATCAAGGTCTTCAAAGAAACGGGGCTGGCCCCATCCGCATCGGTCTGTCCCTCGGCAATGCTGCGAACAAGCCTGACCAATCCACTCAGTCTGATATCGCATCGTCAAAAGATCGAGCTGTGCAGGGTTCTTCGCAATCCTCGACGGTCGCTTCCTCGGCGACAGCGACGTCGTCGACCGCTTCCTCGCCAGCGCCCTTCAAGATGGGGTTCAACGTCCTCAAGTCGACGTCAAAGCCGGTCAACCCTCTGAAGCAGCCCGGCGCATCAGTGCGACATGGGTCTCGTGGCGGTGCCACGTCCGCCAGCAACCCTTCGACCAAACCAAAACCACCGTCCAGCATGACGATGGCGGAAAAGATCATGCAGGAGGAGCTCGAGCGCAAAAAGAGAAAAGCCGAGCCCTCTTCGGGACGATCCGCTGGTCCACAGATGCAGTCAGGGATTAAGCGGAGCCGTTTCTAGCAAGTGCCTCGCACGCACCGCCAATCGTCGCCTTGCAATTTTCGCCATCCAGATCACCATCAGTTGCATCGTCCGAACCAATGCTCACATCTTATACCCTCTCATTCCATACTCTGTACTTGTACTACTGCAATAGCATCATGCGATCATACATCTGTCTCGATTGAACGATGGAAGCGACGGCGTGGGCTGTAGTACACTGCGCGGATGTTGGCCTTCTATGGGAGAGCAACGATTTGTGCTTGTACGCAAATAGGCCTATTCGCAAGCATGCTATCTCGAAAGGTCGGCGCCCGATGCCACAATCTGCCGCTCGGCAGATGCAACCCCTTGGCGATTACTCTAAGATGCGATGTAGTGCCGCAAAGAGGTTGCATCTTTGTGCGTTGGTCTCCCGTTCGCCAAGGGGGGAAAGCAAAACCGTGACCGTCTTTGCCAAGCTTTTCGCGATAAATTCAAAACTGTCACTTTCAAAATGTGATTTGTTTTTGGCTTGAATCTAAAATCTGAGCCAAGCCTCCAAGCTGCAGACCATTGCATGGTGCATGGACACACTCGTGGATCAGCCTCCATTGTTTTTGAAGACACCCACAGAACATGACATGATGGCGATGGCGGTGGTGTTGGTTGGTCGGTCGGTAGGTCGGTCGTGGGGCTCTTCAAAGCTCGTAGCCAGCCGCCTCCTCTCAGCTTTGCCGCTCCGCATTGTCTGTACTAATTTGGGTCCCTTTCTGCTGTTCACTGTCTTTGCTTAAGATAGGCCACCCCGGAAAGGTCCCTCCTTCATCTCTTGTGCATTCTCCATCACCGTCCGCATCACTCCAACGGGAGCGCCCTATGGAACCCCTTCAACAGGACGGGTCCCCCCTTTCGCTGACCAACGGCCCACCTGCACTTCTGGCGAACGCCTCGTTTGTACGCCGACGCAGCATCAGAAAGGCCATCATTCCCGGACCTATTATCATTCGACTACGGCTCGCGAGGTGCTAGCCGAAATTACGCTATTTGCAACCGACTTTGTTGAGCTGTTCGATCAAACCCACCTACCTCTGGTCGACGGAGTGGATTCGGAGCATCGCATTCGGTCTTCAAGTCGCCGAGCACATTGCATGTCATCGGTACGACCTATTTATCAGCAAAACTGCGGCCTTCGCCAGCTAACGAGCCACACAGCGGGGCATCCACAACGACCTGCGGTACCTTGGTCAACACGACATGGACCACGACGTTGTCCAGCTCTGACCATTTCTCTTCGGCAAACTCTCGCAACATCACCACCGTCATTCAGCACCTCGGTTCTTTCAACAACGGCCGGGGAGGTGACAGGCTTACACCGCTCGTTCGGCTGCAACTCGTCGATCCGTGCATCGCCGGCAACTCTTAACCTACGTGCATCAAGATGGCTCCCAATCCGGTGGCTTTCGGGTTGGGCGTACATGCCGCTTCTCTCTCGACGTCAGCCGCTGCATTGGACGTCATGAAACGCGCCGTTCCACGGCTGTCGCCTTCGTCATCTACTCCTTCCGAGTACCTCACTCTTCGCGTCTCGTCCAAGATGAATGAACGCGGCGATTTCAATGGCACATGTACAAAGGAGCAGGCTATGACCATCACACCAGAGACACCAGACGGAAGCTGCACATCATAGTAAGTGCTGCATGTTTGCTCGCGAAATACGTCGTAGGTGCTGTGCCCTGCCGACATGCTAACTCTGAACTGCCTCTCGCCTTTACTATCTCAGCTTCGACGATGTGACCGACTACTGTTGTGCCGCGGTTGGAGGCGTATACAATGCGACCTTTCAAGCAGTCAATGTCTCGGAACCGCAGGCTATGGCGCTGGACCACCCAATTTGCGCGACTTCGAACTATGCAGACAGTGAGTAGTTAAAAGCAAGCGGACCTGACTTACGCCTCACCATTCAGAGTCGGACAGCATGCTGATCCGAGCACATCTCGACCTTTTGCCCTTTCGCTGGCTTCCTTTTCTACTACGCAGTGTTCTCGTGTTACCAGTACGTGACAGAGACACACTGTTCTGCGACGACACCAATTCCTTACGGCGTCTGCAACAAGAATGGACCTGATACCAGTCGAGCTGTTAAGAAGGCAACGTCAGCTGCCACTCGCGGCCAAACTGGCCCCGCTTGGTGGTGGACAGTGGCTGTCGGTGGCCTTGTTGCTTGCTTCGCGTTACAGCTCTTGGACAACTAGCGCTCTCGACACTGATTGCCTTGCGGATCTGTGCGCTTTCCATGCGGCATGCAGCGACAACGGGGTGCGACAGCCAACACAATGTGGCCTCATCAGCTGCTCCTACTGCACGCCATTCCTTCTCGCGATTTTGCTCACGGACGTTCTCTTACTATACCCACGATGTACATTGCATCCGTCATTTACATTTCTAAATACATACCGCCTTGGCGACTGCTTTGAGGCTCGTGCGAAGCTTGTTCTTCCTTGCCAAGGACGTTCCTCCTGGTCAGACAAGTGAACGATGACAAAGGTTGCGCTGGGAGGGTTGTAAAACCCAGCATTTGTTAAGATGGGTCAGCGACACAATTTCTGAAAAAAAAGGCGCCGTGCGCTTGTCTCTGAGAGAGAGAGAAAAGTGTTGATTAAAGCGAGCATTGTCGCGACGCGACCGAGCTCCGGGAAAAAGTGACACTCATCGCCGTCATCTCGTCATCGTCTGAACAACCATCCGTCCGACCGGCCAGTCCCTCATTGGAACGCAGAGGCTCTGCATAGGCTTGCGCGTTGCGTGCGCTTCACATCCAGCACATATACTGTCTGCCTTCGCACGTCACGCTGTACCCAGCAGTCATAACACTAGCTTTCGCCTCCCGCCGCACGTCGCGCTCGCATCTTCACCAACCTCTACGGCCTGACTGGATCTCCTGATCGAATTGCGGCGGATCCCAATTGAAGCTGCCAAAAATGGCTTCATCCTCGTCGAGGCCAGTCGCTGTGGCCGGTTCGTCTGCCCAGATCGACGATGCGGACATCGTGCAAGAAATGTACAGGCTCCTGGGTAATCTGACTCGCAGCTTCGTACCGGCCACACGCAAGAAGCGAGACGAGACGAAAGACGAGAGAAGGACACGCAAGGAGCTCAAGGATGCACTCGATGACATGGGGTACGACATCATCGAGCTCAAAGCGGAATCGGCCTCTTCAACGCAGAGGCCAGACCAGAGCTATGTGGTCGACTCGATCCGACGCAAGATCAATCGGCTATCCGTAGATGGAGGCTACGAGTCCGCGACTCGATTCGCAAACGTCCTCTCCAGGCTCGAAGGCTCGAGCGATCTGCGTCACCTGCCTGGCATGCTCGAGCTGCTGGATGCACTCGCGTTCACCGCCAGCAATCCTGGCGCATTTGCAACTCCTGCCTCGCGAGCGGTATCGTCTAGCACCAACAGACGCGAGCCGGACACGAGGGCGACTCCGTACACGATCGCAGATACGCCCGCCACCAACGCGCCTTCGACTGCACCGACCAGAGCCCACGTCAACTCTCAACCGTCTGGTAGTCGGGCACCATCGTCACGTCCTCGCACAGCAGCCGCCGACACGATACCTACGAAAGCATCTCAAAACATCCCCGATCCGCGCTCGCTGGGGAAATCTGCAGAGACTCGCAAGCAGCTTATCTCGGCTTCTGACCTGCGCAACAACGGCCAGGTAGTTTCGAAGGCCCAATTGCTCCGAGACCTGAGGCAAGAATTGGGCAAGAAGCAGATCCCCGAAGATGAGCTGCTTCAAGACGTCATCTTCCTTATGCAAGGTATCAACGGCCGTCATGTGCGATTCCAAGAGGAGTTCCAGTATGACGTTGCAGTGGCAGCACCATTAGCTGAGGGCGAGACAGCCGGTCCGGCCAAAGTGGTCAGAGTCGTGTTCAACGAAGGCGAAGCAGGCTACATCCATGCACCCACCAAGCGGATCCTACATCGGCTTGCTGAGCTTGGCCAGCTTTATAAGAGGGTCTCGGAGTTTTCACAGCAACGAAGCGCGATGCCGGCTTCGGGACTCATCATGCAGAGTCTCTGCCATTTCATTTCGAACGAGCTGACCGGCTTTTACCGGCTCGTGGCCAGCTTAGAGGCGCAGATGAACATCCGAACCAGGGACGGTCCAGGAGCGCCGCATGACGTCGAAGTGCGAGAAGGAAACGCGAGCAAGGCAACTTCCACCGCCTATGTCACCCTCAAACGACTCTCCTTGTGGACGGAAGAAATGACGCTGCGCTTCCGACTCATGAGCACCATCATCGAGAGCTGTCAAGATGCGCACGGCGGATCGCTCGTGTCTCTGATCCATTCCTACACCTTCAACGGCGATCCTTTTATCCGCAGATTCACTTCTGGTCTGCTCGACGAGGTGTCGAAGCCCTTCTTCCATTCGTTGTCCTTGTGGATCTACGAGGGCGAGCTGCAGGATCCTTTCCACGAGTTCTTTGTCGAACTCAACGATGACCCGCGCAGAGCCAGTCAGAGCCGTTCGGGCTCAAATCCCCCTGACGGGGATTTGCCAAGCTTCACCGATCTGGACGGCGACGCCGCATCTCTGTGGCAGAACAAATTTGTCTTTCGCAAGGACATGCTGCCGAGCTTCCTGCAGGAGTCGTTCGGACGCAAGATCTTTTCGACAGGCAAAAGTCTGAACTTCATCCGACAAAGCTGCGGCGACGGCGATTGGGTTGCCACGCGGCACACACTCGCTGGGCCTAGTTCCGAGCTGCGGTACACGGATCTGACTGGACTTGAGAGCACCATAGAGAGGGCGTTTACAAGTGCAAGCAAACGCCTGCTCGACATTTTCCTCGACGAGTTCAGACTGCTCGAGCATCTACGAGCGCTCAAAGACTATCTTATGCTGGCACGGGGCGACTTTGTGGACCTGCTCATGGCCTCGTTGGGTCCGAGCCTTAGTCGTCCAGCCAATTCGTTGTTCCGACACAACCTCACCGCATCGCTCGAGACCGCGATTCGTGGCTCGAATGCGCAACACGACGACGCCGAGATCCTTCGCAGGCTTGACGCACGCATCCTCGAGTTTAGCACGGGCGACACTGGTTGGGACACGTTCACGCTCGAGTACAAGCTGGATTCGCCGGTCAACACGGTGCTTGACAATCAGGCTATGGTCGGGTACCAGACCATCTTTACGCATCTGTGGAAGATCAAGCGGGTGGAGCTTGCGCTCAATTCGAGCTGGCTTCGACTGCACGAGACTGGCACTTCGTTGTGCAGGATCAAGCGAGGCGGCGGCAACGCAGTGTTGGTGGACTTGCGACGCGAGTCGCAACGGTCGATGCTGATGCTTTCCGAGATGATCCACTTTATCCGACAGATGCAGGGCTTCGCACAGCTCGAGGTGATCGAATACTCGTGGAACGATCTGTTGACCTTCTTCTCGAGGCGACAAGGCGATCTGGACGAGCTCATTGAAAGTCACCGCGCCTACCTGAACGCATTGATTGGCAAGGTGCTGCTGCGCGGCGGCAAGAAGGGATCACAGGACTACTTGGCGGGCGAACTTCGGGCGCAGTTTGATTCGATCCTAGCCTTTACGGTTGCTGCGGACGACCTGACCCACCTGAGCACGCGGGAATTGGCGCGATTCGACATGGAACGCGGACACGTTTCGGTGCCAACCGAGCGTGGAGCCCGGTCGCGAACCGTGTCGACGACGGCGGCAGCGGCAGCAGCGGCAGCGTCGGCTGCAAGCGCTCTGTCGCTTGCCCCGAGCGATCCAGCCGAGCTTGCGCGTATCAGCAAGCGCTTACACGAGACGTCGGGAGCGTTCCAAGAGAGGATGGTGTTGATCGTCGGGGCGCTGGAGAAGCACGCGAACTTGACTGTGCGCGATCTAGCGGTGAGGCTCAACTTCAACGGCCGATATGAAGTGGGAACGCATCGAGCGGGCGGCGCGGCCAACGCCTCAACGATTGCGGGTGGCACTGTGCAAGGACGCAAGAAGGAGGTTGCCACCGCTCCGTTGGCAGCTGCTGCATCGTGATCGTGTTGTAGGTGCAATGATGTTACAATAAATGCCGACATATACCCAAACCAGCTGGTTCGCCCTGAAGTTCTCAGATGACCGATAGCACTGACAGACATGCATGTGAGAGTGCAAAGGATGAAGCGATTGAGAACCATGGTGGAGTGGAAACGGCGGTGTGACCTAACAACGACAGAAACGATGACGAATTACCCGCGACACCAGATGTCTCAGCCCACCGACATGACAAGTTCGTGTCTTGGAGTAAAACCCCTCGATACAACATCAATCACACGACCAACAAACAGTCTGAGTTGGCTGTCAGTCGGATATGATTGCAGGCTTGGGTGCCGACAGCCTTCCGGCAGAGCCAATAACACCGCTAGCCTCGGCGAATGCTTTTCAGCCCCGGTTGAACACAAGGCAAAGAGGAGCGCTCCATCTTGACCGGAGCGAAACTGCCAGATTAGCGCCTGCTTTTGCACTCAATCTCATATTTTTCAGATTCGGGCTGCAGCCAGACGCGCAAGTCAGTCTAGACTAGCGCAGAGACTGAGAGACGCAGAGAGTGCGGACACGCGCCCCAACACGGGAAACAAGGCTAACGCGGTTCTTTTTGACCGGCAAGGGCGTCGGTCTGACGCGCTTTGAAAGCCAAGCTCACAGTCTGAAACGCACAGGCGCAGGCAGGCACGCATTCTCAAACAGTCACGCCGTCACGCAGCCGCGCCATGTCTCTCGTCGAAATTCAGCGGTGCAGTTCTCGACCCTTTTTGGCGGACTCGCCCCGTTGGCTCGTGTTGCTGTTGCAAGTCGAGTAAAGTTAGTGTGTCAAGGCTCAGCTTTGAGCCTAAAGCTGGAACTTCCACTGGTCACCCGCCTCTGTCCCACCGAGCAAGGGATCGACGGTACAGAGTGTGGTGCAGCTGCGTCCTTGTGCCACCCTTCCCGCATCTGCTTTTGCATCTCGGGTCTTGTATCTTCCTTTGTTTGCTAACACCTTGTCACTGACACATATCGTCCTCGGTGCACTTTCCACCTTGCCACATCGCCACCATCTTTTCGCTCCCCAGTGCCGCTTTCTCTCTACTACAACACGACATCGGTCTATCTCATCGGCCCGCATTCGTTTCGCAAGGCCAGGCGCTTCGCTATCGCTTCAAGATCCCAAACGAGTATATCGCTCTCGAGGAGCGACCTGTTCGAGTGCTACGACCACCTTCGCAAGCCAGCAAAGCATTCATTGCCACCTTCTCTGACGCTGCGCCTCCGTATACCGCCACAAGCCCTGTCGGCAAGCATCCCGCCTTTCCAAAAGAGTCGCTCGAGCTTCTTGCCGCGCGCATAGCTCACCATGACGACCATGGAGCAGTCTAGCAGCATGACGAGCGAGGGCAGTGGAAGCCGCGATCGTGGCCACATGGTAGGCAAGAGGCTTACTGCTGCCAGCATCGGCAACCGCAATACCAACCGCTACTCTGTCACTGCCCTCTACTCGATGGCGGCAGAGCAGGATGTCGAAGTAGAGGATGACCTCGCACGTGCTCAAAAGCGTCTCCGCGAACTTAAAGGCCGCATCTCGGCGCAGTCCAAGAAGAACTTCGTGCTCGAACGAGACGTCCGCTATCTCGACAGCCGCATCGCCCTTCTCATTGCAAACCGCATGGCTCTCGACGAGCAGAGCGAAGTCGCCTCCACGCTCGAAGAGACCGACTCAACGGCTGTCGGCACTTCGCTGGACGACCGCAAGATGCAGCAGTACGGCAACCTCTTCTTCCTCCTGCAGTCCGAGCCAAGACACATTGCCGCACTCTGCCGCCTTGTCAGCTTGGCAGAGATCGACACGCTCTTGCAGACCGTCATGTTTACCCTCTACGGTAACCAGTACGAGAGCCGCGAAGAGCATCTGCTCCTCACCATGTTCCAGTCCGTCCTCTCCGCTCAATTCGAGACCGCCACCGAGTTCGGATCCCTTCTGCGTGCCAACACGCCCGTATCACGCATGATGACCACCTACACTCGCCGTGGGCCCGGTCAGTCGTATCTCAAGAGCGTCCTCGCCGAACGTATCAACAGCCTCATCGAGCACAAGGATCTCAACCTCGAGGTCAACCCTCTCAAAGTCTACGAGCAGATGATCAACCAGATCGAAGAGGACACTGGCAGCCTTCCCCCCAACCTCCCACGCGGTGTGCCAGCCGAAGTTGCAACCGAAAATGCCGATGTTCAGGCCATCATCGCTCCAAGACTCACCATGCTCATGGAGATCGCCAACAGCTTCCTGCAAACCATCATCAACTCGATCGACGAAGTGCCCTACGGCATCCGATGGATCTGCAAGCAGATTCGCAGTCTCACAAAACGCAAATACCCTGACGCCACCGAGCTCGCCATCTGCTCCCTCATCGGGGGCTTCTTCTTCCTTCGTTTCATCAATCCGGCCATCGTGACACCCCAGGCTTACATGCTCGTCGATGGGCCTCCTGCCAAGCATCCTCGTCGTACCTTGACGCTCATCGCCAAGATGCTTCAGAACCTCGCCAACAAGCCATCCTATGCAAAGGAGCAGTACATGATGTCGCTCAACCCTTTCGTCGAGAACAACAAGGCTCGCATGAACGCTTTCCTCAACGCTCTCTGCGACGTTGGCGACTTTCACGAGACACTTGAGATGGATCAATACATGGCGCTGTCCAAAAAGGATCTTCAGATTCAGATCACGCTCAACGAGCTCTACAACACGCATTCGCTCGTAGCTCAGCATCTCGACATTCTTGCCCCGAACGATAAGCATCATCTTCGCATCCTCATCGACGAGCTCGCAGGCTCGCCAGGTCAAGTGCCGCGCAAAGAGAACCGGACATTGGATCTGCCCCTCTTCTCGCGGTGGGAGACACCCATCCAGGACTTGACGACGGCCTTCATGTCTGAGAACAATGTGACGCAGAACGACATCCTCTACATGGAAACCAAGTCCATCTTTGTCCAGCTTCTGCGTTCCATACCGTCGCTCGCCGAGAAGCGACCCATCAATCTGCCCGTTATCGCAGAGCGCGCCGCCACCACTAAGGATGCAACGCTTGTTCGCAAGGGCATCAAGGTCAAGGAGATGCTGCGCGAGCTTGAAGAGCTCAAGGTGGTAGATCGAAGGGACGGCTACAGCTTGATGACGGATGAAGTCGCTACCGAGCTGACCCACCTCGGCAACATGCGGGAAAAGGTGATGCAGGAGATGCGCAGCCTCGAAGCCGTTTACAAGACCATCTGCGAACACAACAACTACATGCGCAGTCAGCTCGACACGTACAAGAGCTATCTGCAAAACGTACGAATGACCAGCGGCAGCGCCAAAGACAAGAGCGCCGGTGGTGTCGGCGTCATTTCCGTCGGTGGCAAGGAGAAGAAGGCGCCCAAGACGCAGGCGTTGGGTCCCTATCGCTTCACCCATGCGCAGATGGAGAAGGACGGCATCATTGTCGAGAGCAACGTGCCCGAGAACCGTCGTGCCAACATCTATTTCAACATCACCTCGCCCTCGCCCGGTACCTTCATCATTGCTCTGCACTACAAGGGTAGGGAGAAGGCCATCCTCGAGATGGATTTGAAGCTGGATGATCTGCTGGAAAAGCAGAAGGACGACGTTCAGCTGCTCGACCTGGAATACGTGCAGCTGAATGTCTCCAAGATTCTTCAATTGCTCAACAAGACGTTCACAAAGCGACGATGATGGGTCGGCTTTTCGAGGAAATTGCTTCTTTTCACCTTTCGATCAACTTCTTGGATATACCCCTAATGTGGTTTCTTTCGCTCGATATTCTTGCACGAGACGTCGTCGTGGTCTGTAGGGCAGCGTTGGCGTCTCTCTCCTATCTATGTTGTACGCTCTTTTACCGGTGACTCTGTCAATGAAACTCAGTTGTATTCTCCAAACGCGTGATGTTGACACGACAACAGTGCGTACGAGTGAGGTGACGGTGTCAGCAGGTCAGGATGGTGTAAGCAGTCCAGCATCGCGAAGGCATTTTGAGATTGCGGTTCGGAGAAAAGACACATCAACTTTACTCGGTCTTGACGGCCACCTCGTCACCTTGGCCCGCAGCGGTAGCAGCGAGACTACCGTTTGACGGATCCGCCGTGGTGACCGTATCAGTCTCGGCCTCTGCACCGCTCGGCGTAGCTTTCCCCGCCCCCTGCTGCACCGCCTGCGCAATCCTCTGCTTAGCAATCCTCAATTCGGCATTCACCCTTTCCAGCTGCTTCCTCAACTCCAACCCCGTCGTCACCGCTCCAATCAGATTCTCCCACTTCTCCACATTCTTGGCCGTAGGGAAGATCAATCTCGGTGCCACTGGCGGATCGGATTCCGCGAGAAGCTGGGTTGTTTTCAGCACCAAATTCGGTCGAGGCGCGAGCATTCGAGATGAGCGCAGGTAGACGCCGTGACCGGAAGTAGGGTTGGCGGGGTTGGTGGTGATGGCGGGAAGGGTGGATGCGGTTCCGACGAGATGGGCGTAGGGAGGTCGTGTGGATTGAGCGGCTGCAACGGTGGGTGGGGCGGGGATGCCCGCGGCGGAGAGAGCCTCGGTGGTAGCTAAGTTGGGGGTGAATCTGACGATGCATTGCATCTCGTCGAACTGCGCCTGACGCAATTCTGCGCGTTGCTTGCTCGTCAAATTCGCTGACGGTCTCTGCACGACGGGGGCAGCGGTAGCAGCATCTTCCGCTCCCGGCGTGCCGATGTCTTCGATCTGCTGAAGCTTGCGCTTCTTGTTGGCACCACCGGCACGACCTTTGGAGCTCGGGTCCTCTTCACCTCCCAACAAGCTTGCGATACCCGACCCTGCAGCTGCGACAGCATGCGGACTGGAGCTCGGCAGGCTCTCCCATCCTCCCAACAAACGCAAAAGCTCTTCGCGTTCGGATGCGTATTTGGCTTCGTTTTGTTCGATGCGTCGAATCTCCACATACAACGCCTCTTCCTCTGCTAGCTGTTCCGGTGTGCGCGTGTAGAGCCGCGCGACTGCTTTTTTGCGTTCCACCTCGCGCTGCTTGTCGAAGGCGTAGGTGCTCAGCAGCATCTGTCGGGTTTCCACGTCGTCGGTCGAGATCCGAGACCGGATGAGTCGTCGACAGATGGCGTAGTAGCGTGCTTTGAGATCCTCCATCGACCTCTCTTTGGCCGGTTGTGCGATGGCCGAGGCGGATCCGGCGAGGAACGAAGGTTGGGCGGCTGCCCAGTCGTATCGATCGTGGATGACTACGAAGCGTAGGTCGTAGGCGGTGCAGAGCTCCATGAGATAGTCGGTCTCTTCTTTGGTCCAGTCATCGTCTCGTAGGTGCTGGATGTATTCGTCGTTCGAGTAGCTGTAGACGCCGGAGTTGGTGTTGAACTCGGCGTACTGATACTTTGTCTCCGGATCAGCGTCTTCGAGCAGCTGTCCGTCTCCTGCCGCCGCCGCCGCCGCTGCCGCTGCTGTCGACTGACTAGCAGGTGCCCAATGATGCAGCACGAGCCCGTTGTTGATCTCTGGCGTTTCGTCATCGATCTGCGTATCGTCACGAGCCGAGTTGAGGAAAGGAGTCCATCGCCACTGTCTCACTTTCTCCTTGCGACGCTTGAATTTGGGCTTGAACAACGCTCCCATTCCCATACCTGGTTTTCCCTCGGCGTCGAGCCCATGTGTCATTGCGAGCGTGGGGGCGTTGTCGCCGAGAAGGGCGAAGAGTTCTCGTGTCATGCCGTCGTACTTGGGCTTGGAACGAGAGGCGGATGCTGCAGTGGATGGATGTGGGTTGTTCGAGCTGGATGACTTGCGCGGTTTGGATGATGAGGAGAATGCGTGTGCTGAGGAGGAGGGGCGAGAGCCCGATCGCTCCGGTAGGGAGAGAATGTCGCGCACATCGTTGGATGTCATGTTGGCGCAACTGGACGAGCCCGACGCCGGTGCGAAAGCAGATGGTATGAGGCGTTGCTCTGACACGATACGATCGCCTAGCGTGTGTCTAGGGCGAGGCAGGCGGCGAGGCAGGCTGCTGGGCGAAGAACTTGGGAGAAGTGATGGTAAGGAAGTGAGAAGCTGTAGGTCTTGGCGACGACCCTTGCTTGACTGTTCAGGACCTTTGGCAACAGAAGGAGATCGGGGCCCGATTTTGTGTCCCCGCGAAAATCTCACAGCCGACTAAGTTATGTGTACGGTGCACGACCCTCATCAAGGGTCCATCTTTCTCCTGCATCAAGACGATGTAAGTTGCCTTGCGACCGCCGAACAACTCCTGATCATCTTGAATATCCTCGAAGCGTCCTTCGCCCCTGACGTCCATCGCGCTCGAGGGGATGCGCGGATTCAGACGTATGCATCGGCATCGACGATAATCATGTCGCTTCTCGTCGATCCGGACCATCTCATCCACTCCTTGCGGCTGGCGTACTTGAAGCGTATAGACGACCACTATGGTCCCAGGATCATCACCTTCCCTTCCGTCTCTGCTGGCAAGCAGGACGCTTCAACGTTATCGGCGAATCCGCCAAATGTTTCGCAGTCACTATCAACCTCGTCTTCATCCACTTCCTTCTTCGCATCGTCCTCCACCGCTGCGCGCAGAGATGATGCTCCAAGCCGCGCCTCGGCATCGCTGTCCTATCACAACCCCTTCGGCCCAGACTCACACGTCGTAGTCGCCGGGCTCACAGATCCTTCGCGCCATCCGGAGCTTGCTACCGTCTATTCTCCAGTGCCAACAGCCGCAGGTCCTGGCTTGTTTGGAGGATCCAGTGACAAGATCGACAGAGGTCGAGAAAGGAATGCGGACGCGCTGGATGGCGGAGCCGATGCCACCGATGGTGGCCACAGACCTGGCGGCTTGTCGTACACGCAGACCATCTATGGACCTGGTCGGAGCGGCGCTTTGGGCATGAGGGTCAATGGCCGCAGAGCGAGCAAGCGGGTCAGTATCAGCACGAATCGGTCTCCCGCACCGCCAGCTGTCGAGAAGAACGACAAATCGGAGGGGCTGCAGGAACCAACAACAGCCGAACAGACCACTGCGTCGCCGGACAAGGTATCGGCAGGCAAGACAGTCATTCAAACAGCTGGGAATAGTCTGTCGCGTCCACCAGGCGAGGCGAAGCACGAGACAGAGTTGGAACTGCGCGCTGATTTCGCCAACGTAGAGACCGGAACGGTCATGGGAAAACGTGTCAACTTTGCCCTGCCAGACAATCCTTCCGGTGCGGGTCGTGCGTCTCTCGACGCAGAACCAACTTCTGAAGATCAATCGCTCTCGCCTCGTCCTCAAGGCGCAGCTGCAGGGCGTCACGGCTCGCTGTATGCGGACAGCTCGACTGAGTCCAACACCGCATTGTCCAGTCTCGGCTCGGCCGGTTCCTTACCGGACGGCAGCTTGGGTTTGACCACGATCAATTCCGCCATCACAGGAGGCCTTCATTCACCACGCTCCTCAGCAAGTCAAGGCAGAGACGATATTCTCACCGCTCGCTCCTCTCCCGTCACGTCTCGCCCGGTTGTACCACCGCGCAACGACATTCCTTCGCTTTCCGCACCACCAAAGATGGTCGTATCGGCAACCGATGACAGCGATGAGAACAGCGACATCAACAAGGCGACACACGCTCGCAGCAGTCGGACAAAGCGACGGAACAGTCGGCGGATGAGTCATCCTCACGATGCACGCTTCGTGGGGCAGTCCGACTACTTCTCGTCGATCCGCGTAAGCCGAAGTCAGCTGGAGGCACGGCATGCCAATCGACCCAAAGGTTCCATACTCAGCTCGATGCTCCAGAAGCAAAATTCTGGACCCGAGAACCCTTTCGCTGCCTTCTATGCTGGCATTGCTGGCCGTGCAGCAACCGTGCCCAGCATGACGGTGGAGATCTACTTTCCCTGGGCCGAGAGTAGGCAGCCATCGCCATCATCACCACCGACGAGCGGAGCCATTTCGGTGCATCCAAAGACAAAGAGCATGAAGCTCAACATTCGTAAAGACGCTACCATGGAGGAGGTCATCGGCTACGGTCTCTACTGCTACGTCGAGGAAAAGTGGAAGCCCGAGTTGGATCCTATGGAATCCACGAGCTCCGATAGCGAGTGCGAGGCCAAGACGACGACGATCGGATGGACTTTGATGATCGTCGAGGATGGCGAAGTGGACGACGATTTCCCTGCCATCGATCAGAGCCTCTTGCTTGGCAAGTTTGGAGGCGACGAGTTCGCAATCTGCGAAGCTACGCCGAATCAGATTCGACAGCATCGCGATACGTACACCAGCATTGCAAGGAGGACGGTGCGCGCACCGACTACATCCAAGACGGTCGGCAACAAGACTGGCGGCGGTGCCGGCGAGTCAATTGCCGCTGGGCCTGGCACGGTCGACGCAACGCAGAGCACGTTGGTCGGCGGAGCAAAGAGCGGAGCGGCGGCTATCTCGGGCAATCCTGCTCTGGCGAGTCGCCTAGGCGTACCTGGGGCGGGTGCGCAAGTGACACCAGGCTCTCTGGTCAACATTCAGGGCACCCCGATCTTTGCCTCGGGCGCCCTGTCACGCAGCGCTCTGGGATCGTCTTCGCAGTCGATTTTCCTTCGCGTGCTGGTGACGCCGAACACAGAGGTGCGCTACAAGACGACGCTACAGGTGCCTTCCGACATGTACCTGGCAGATGTGCTCGAGATGATATGTCGCAAGCGACACTTGTCGAATGTGGACGACTGGGCGCTCATCGTGCCGGACAAGAGCATTGTCGTACCGCTCGACCGGACAGTCGAGTCTCTGCAGGGAAATCACGATCTCGCCCTCGTCCGCCGGTCAAGCCTAGGGGCTTTGGGAGGCACCGGTGCTCTCAGCAGCTCATCCACTAACCCCAACGCATCGATCTTCAAACGCTACTCGGCCGACACCAACGCGGCCTCCGGTCAGCCCAAGTATACGAAAACACTCGACATTGCAGCAGCGTACAAGTCGTACACAGTGTATCGCAAATCGCCCATGTTTGGCGGACGACACAACGAGCGCAGCCTTACGCTCGATGGAGACTGGATCCACATCATGCCTACGGACATGAAGACGTTTGGCAAAGCGGCTTCGTTCCACGTATCGAGCGTGGTAGCGTGCAAGCTGTCGAGCAAGCTGGTCAACGGATTCAAGCTGGTCGTTTGGAGAGAGAGTCCGAGGGACACCAAGAGGTACGATTTCGAAGCCGATTCGGCTAGGATTGCAGCGGAGATTGTGAGGGAGATCAACTTGTTGAGGAGTCAGAATTCTTGAACCGAGATTTCGAGGCAGTGATTTTGTGCGCCGGGTAAATTTAAGTCATGTAGCCCCTATTTTTGGTCTCAGATTTGAAAAACCGGCAATGCACACTCTTGTTCTAGTGAGTTCCAAGCGCGGTCTGCGGACGTGCGAGAGCATGAGTGGTTCTCAGGATCTCGTCGGAGTCATGGTACGAGACGAAGGCCCAGGCTGAAGGGAGAGAAGTGTCTTACATAAAGCTCGGGTTAGGCAAGGTAAGGTTGATGCGGGCGTCTGCCTGCACTTTGGTGTTTGTAGGGCGCTACCCGTCTTGCAGGCGGGAAGCACAGCCCTGCAACTGCGGGAGGCTCCCATCCCATCATACTCTGCAGCGACGACAAAAGATAGCGAAGAAAAGCTGGTTGCGGGAAGTGCGAGTCTAGGAAGCTGTCGTTCTCCGGTGGAGCAGGTCAGGCTTGCTTTGGGCACCGACGAGGGCCGCACCCTAAAGTGTCTTACAAGTGCCGGGCCTGGGTGCGCTGCATTCCGTCGGCTCGTTTCGAAGCGTCGAGTTGGAAAGTGTCCGGCTCCAATGAAACGAGTTCGGATGAGGTGGTTCCATACTACAGTACCAGCTCGACCTTCGAATCCACCTCATTTGAGTCGGAACAAGCGCCGATGAAATGGGAAACATGATCGGCCCGGCCGAACTCCAGCCCACCGGACACTCCGCGGAATGCGAACACGGCGAGTGTGACCACGGCCATTCAGCTTGCTTCTTCGCTCCGTAGATGAGACCGGTAAGGACTCGATCCGATTCGATCGTCGGCCCGAGAAATCGTCGACGACAAGCCCACACCGGACGACCGATCGATCACCAGCTCTTGTATGAGACGGACTTCTGGTGAAGTGCATTTCTGGATACTCCAAGTCACAACAGGTACGATCTTGTATCACGCTCGTCGACACGTTTGGCTGCCAACGAGCGTGTGGGAGACGCTATGGGGGACTGAACGGCGAACGAGACAAAGCCGAACGGCGAGTTCACCGCTGATCGGTTGCACCGCTGTCTCATTCTTTACTGGCCCGCATGCCGGACAACATTGAGAGAGCGAGATCGTTGTCAAGCTCTGTTCTATTAATGCAACAATTGCACTTTTGACTACAAACCAGTGTTCGAAGTTGTTGGAAGGTTCTACGGCATCTACGCTGTTTGCGAGGAGCGAGTTTGCAGCTGCAGACGTGCAAATGTTTCGACAGTGCCGAGGCGAGCGCTGCCAACTTCATATACACGGTGGTCGCCATAGCCTCACGGACTGTTCTACCGTGTCGGCTGCGGCTGCCTCCTTATCGACAGTATGCTACGGGGACCATACAACTTGTGCCAATTGTGACACTAAAGAGAGCGAGAAAAAGAGAAAAAGAAAAGAAAAGTGACAGGCACATATGCATGCAGCCGAGCTTGCTCGAGACACTGGCATGGTGCCAGGGTCTAACGGATGGGCCGTTTTCGCGAGACAAGGGTCTCGATCCGAAGGCGCCTGTCGGCTAATCAACCCGTTCGATCCTCGTTTCCTCGAGCCAGCCTCGTCGCATCGTCCCAACTCTACACCAAAAGCCGCCCTGCTCTCCATCACGGCAGGTCACCTACCGCAGATTCCGGATTGAAAGAGGCTGTGCTGCTGATATCATATCTTGTGAGCCACTGTACTACGAAAAAAGGCGGGTATCGTCGCATGCAAAGGAATGCAGGCATTCATGCATTTGTGCGTCAACACGCGAGGTTCTGAGGAAAACGTCACCACGCTTTCGCATAGACTCCAAAGTCCGTAGTACGCCACGCCAACCATCGATCGCTCCGCTCACACCGTCTCGAGCGGTGGCGTCGGAGGCTTACGGTGCGGCGACCGCAGCAAGTGACGAGACAATCACCGATGGTCGGTACTTTTGTGAGAACTGGTGGTCGGGTGACGCTATCGTAGCGATTCGTGAGGTGTCGGTCGCAGCTCGCTTCTGCTTCTAGTCTCTTCGCTCTCTTCAGTGGCTGGTCTCGCGCTTCGCTTTGACCCATGTACCAGTACACGCTAACTTAAGGGGACACTGGACTCGATCGAACGCACCAGTGGGACTGAACGGTGTTCCACGACCCACGCCTCAAGCCCGTTCCTTGCGCAGCAGTCGCCGCCAATGCGAACTTGAAGTCAGTCAAGACCACTCTATCATTTCGGTTCTCGAAATCCATACGCTCGTCGTGGCCTGGACAATGGCGGCTACAACACTTTGCTGCCTTCGACGAAGCTCACACGCACAATACATGCACCGAGCCCTCGAGGCGGATCGCCATATTGAGTTGTCACAAATGATACATTGCTTGTTGGGCGGCGTTGAGCATTTCAATCGAGAGCACAATGCTGGGAAAGAGCATGAGCTTCATGTGGTGGGATCGGTTAGCGGTGAACCGAACCTAAAAGCGAAACGAAAAAAGAGAGCCAAGCTTGGCGGGTCGCGATTTTAGGCGGATGGCTCACTCGATCGAGGCAACGCTTGTCATGACGAATTTTGAAATTCTTGATTTCTTTTTTGGATGCCCGCTGCAGAGAACTGCGTGAATGCACTTGCAATTGCCTTTTTCTGCCAAAGGAAATTGGCGTTCCCGTGAATTTTTGGATGCGGCTGTGAACGGTCACCGCTCCGCAGCGATGTGCCGTGCTGGACCTGCCAAAAAGAGAATGGATCCACACGCTCCGCCCGCCCAGCCGAATTTCGATCCAGCTGAATCAGTCAGCCAGCCCGCCTGGGCTCGCTTGGCTCAGCGCTTTCCTGTCAGCCAAACGTCGGCTCTCCCGCACTTTGGCTTTCCCTCTCAGAGCCTTGGCCCTCGATTGCGAAACGCTCTTGATCGTCTCTACCACCATCTCGACCATCTTTCCATCGAGTCTGCCCGTCGCGAAAGCGCATATCAGCTGCGGCTTTCACCTCTAACTCGCCTTTACAGGCTAACGACCCATTGTAAGTGCCATTTCTCTCCATTTGGCGCTCGAAAATCTCGCTTGCTTGCGCACTCACCACCTCGGTAGCAGCTCGCCCGGACCTCCTCGATCCTGCTGCCAAGAGAAGGTGAACAATGGTCAGAATCTGTCGATGAAGCCGCGCCTCAATCTATGCAATGCACTCGACCTTGTCGATGCTTCTGGTGCGAGGTTGTGCACCATCCGCGCTTACCCTCGCGACCTAGATCGTAGATGCACGCATGCATGCACGGTGGCTCTTGCCAACTGCGATCTCATGAAAGCGTGTTGAACAGTGGCGTTGTGTCCCTTCAAGTCAAACTTGATCGTCTGACTGGCACACGGACCGTCGGCATGCACATGCGAATGCTCGTTTCATCAACGTGTTGTCGCATCCACCTGCCTCATCACCCTGTGTCGGTCCGTGAATTTGCTGGCTTCTTTTACAGAGGCGCAGAAAGCTGACCGGTGTTTCTCTTCTCTCTCCCGTCTCCTTCATTTCAACTTCACCCGGACGCCGCAGTTAACGACCATCTAACGACCCAGCAATCCATCCCGGCTTGAATCCCGGATCATTTTCACACTTGTCACATCCCACTTAACGCCACCCCTCCAAACAGCCACAGTCCACTGCTCTTTTCGACCCTTCCACCTGCATCGCCGGCACGGACATTTCGGTTCACCACGCGCTAACCGCCCGCGCTTGTCCTTGTCCTGTAACCACAACCCATCACTTGAAACAGCGTAGACGCTATTTCATCTGCATGCCAGTTTTGACGTGCACCGCTCCCCTTGTCACGAACCTTTAACGACCCCAGGCCTCTCCTCCAGCTTTTGAGGAGTGCCTGTAACGACTTTAACGACCCGTTCTATCCCACTCGATTCACGTCCCTCTTCTCCAGCATACTGTTCACGACGACCCCTCGCCATCTCTTGATTCCTCTTTCCCTCTGATCACGATTACGCCTTCCACCGTCCGTAGAACTCTTTTCACGACCGCACATCCTTTCTTCATTATCAAAATGGAGGAGCAACTCTTCAGTCCCAGCGCCGCTGCTCAGCTCTTTGATCTCCCCCTTTCCTCGGGCGGTCTCATCGGCTTCTCGCCATCCATCGATACCGAGAGCTCCTTGCCTCTCACCTTTGGCGACTCTCTCGAGACGTCCGCCTTCATGCTTGAGGTTCAGCGCAAGCGCGCCGACACCGTCACCACTCTCAAGCCCGACTTTGATTTCAAGGACGACTTTGGTTGTGACACCACCACCTTCTTCAACGACATTCCTCAACGTCCGCGTGCTGCTCAGCGCCTCTCCCTCACCCCTTCGATCGGCAGTTCCGCCGCTTCCACCGCCTCTGAGTACGACGACAGCGGATTTGACAGCGAAGCCGACCTCAGCTATGCTGCCTCCCCCGCTGCTGACGATGCTTGCGCCGCTCAATGGACCGACTCGTCCTTCAATCCTTTCGACGCCTCCGCTTCGATTCAATCCGCTTTCAACCGCATCAACTTCCACTCGCCAAGCGGCGAAGCCAAGGATGCCACCATCCGGGCCAGCACCTTCAACCACCACGCCGATTTCAGCTTCAACGAGTTCATCGAGGACGCCGAACACGGCGCACAGAAGCTTGCCGCTTCTGCCATTGTGGGTGCCATCCCAACCGGCGATGATGTCAGCTGTGTCATGAACTCGCAAGTGCCCATCTCGCCCTTGAACCTCGGCGAAGCCCAAAGCCAGTGCGGTCACGGTCATGTCCGGTACAGTGGAAGCGAATCCAGCCTCGGCATCTTTCAGGCTTCCGATGTCGGCGCCGTCCACATGCCGATGCAGCCTTACCATCTCAACTCGTACTACGGCAACGCTGGCCCTTGCCCCATGGTCTTTTCCCAAAGCGCTCCCGATGCGACATGCTTCCACCCCCATGGCTCGCCCTGCCCTTCTTCCCCCAGCAGCGCTCGCAGCTCGTCTCCCTTCCCTACTTTCGGCATGGCTGGCGCCATGC
Organism: Pseudozyma hubeiensis SY62; assembly: GCF_000403515.1. NCBI lineage: Eukaryota > Fungi > Basidiomycota > Ustilaginomycetes > Ustilaginales > Ustilaginaceae > Pseudozyma > Pseudozyma hubeiensis. The sequence goes on from NW_012133827.1 coordinate 1,349,112, forward strand.
CCTCGGTGCTTGCGTCGCCTCCCTCCCGACAGGATCAGATCCAGGTCCAACACGTGCCTGCTCAGGCTCCCGGTCTTGCCATGCTGCCTAAGGGCATGAGCCTCTACAGCCACTTTGCCCACCTTGCCAACCCGTACGCCGGACTCATCACCAAGCGCTCTCGCGGTCGCCGCGTGCCCAACAAGCCCGAGGAGATGAACAACCTCGGCAAGAGCGGCAAGGTCTACACTTGCAAGGTGCCTGGCTGCGGCAAGTGCTTCAAGCGCAGCGAGCATCTCAAGCGCCACGTCCGCTCCATTCACACCGACGACAAGCCCTTCCTTTGCCCCTTCCCCTCGTGCAACAAGCGCTTCAGCCGACACGACAATCTCAACCAACACGCTCGCGTACACACCTCGATGGGCGGTGGTGTTGCGGGCTCCGCGGGCGAAGAGTACGATGCTTCATCTGTCCACCCCATGTCGCAAATCCACATGGCTCTCGCTCATCCCATGGTGCTCACTGCGGCACCTCAAGGTGGTATCTCGATCGCATCTGGCCCGACGCCCCAGATCAAGCAAGAGAACTAAGCTGCCGGCTCATTCTTTTCTTGAAGAAGCCCGCTTTCAAGCTACAGTCTCTTCTTGCTGTTCATTGGATCCTCGTCGTTCCTTTTGCGATACCCAGGTGGCCCTGTTGGCGATGATTTCTCTCGTCGCTCTGGACTGCCGCTTTGATGATACCACTTTGCTTTTGTTGTTTCGCTTTCGAGCTCTTATGTTGTGAGCGTTTTGTCGTCTCCTTCACCGCTGCCTGACCTCAGCCAACGACTTTTGTCGACGTACATAGTCTGTTGGCTTCTGACGGTCGGTAGCCGCTCTGGGGTGTTGGGTGACTCTCTGGCTCAACACCGATGCTGCCCCTGTGATTGCGACGTGCCTCGACCCGAGGTCGTCTTTTGCTCCGCCTTGTTCCACGTCTCTTTTCTATGATCGATGCGGTCGCCTCCTTCTCACGGACTTTCACTACTTTCCTCTTGACCTCCCTCGTCGCCGTCATCTTGATTGTTGATAACGATCAGATCCTGCACGGACACTCACTTCCCTTGGTTTAGTCTTTGTTTGTAGTTGCCCACCGTGTGCCGCTGCTCAACGACATCTTGCCCCACTCAGAGAGAGGGTTGGCGAGAACAGTTCGTCAAGCAGTGGCACTGGTCTTCCTATTCCTGTACGTAGTCGCTCTGGTCTCACTTTTATTTCTGAAATTCAAGCCGTTCCGCTGTCGATGCTCGGAGTTGAGTGATGTGCGGATGTGGGGGGAACTGAGCGACTGTGAGAAGGAGGCAGTGAGGAAGTGAAGATGGAGAGGGGGTCAAGATACTCTTCAGGCATGGAACTTTCGACCGGTGAAGAATTTGAAAGGACAGACTGATTGCAAGCGATTCGGCAGAGGGTTTGAATTTGGAAGAGAATGCGAGAGCTCTCTAAAGGATGTACAGTGAGGGATATGAGCAAAGAAGAGCCATACTACTTCAACTCTGGAATGCCAGCCAGCTCGTCGTAGCCGAGCGCTACGTTCAGGTTCTGCAAACACTGAGTAGCGGCGCCCTTGAGCAAGTTGTCGATCACGCCTACGACGACGACCCTCTTCCCATCGCTGTGAACCTGGAAACCACCGAGCTTCAACCCGTGTTGGAGTTGGATGTCCTTGATTTCGGGGACTTTGTCTTGGATGTGGACGAGGGGTTCGTTGGCGAAAAAGTCGAGGTAGAGTTGTTTGACCTCTTTGGAAGAGAGTTTCTGTTTGAGCGGGGCGGAGAGGGTGGAGATGATACCTTGGAACCAGGGGGCTACGTGGGGGATGAAGGCGACTTTGACGGGGGAACCAGCGAGACGGGAGAGTTGATGACCTGCCTCTCGTTCGTGAATGTGATCGGTAAGCGAGTAGGCTCGAATACCCCCAGCCAGATCATCCGGCGTGATCTTGGGTACCGTCTTACGCTCCCCCGATGGCGTCTCTGACGCCTTCGTCCCCGCTCCAGAGTATCCCGATACTCCAAACACAGTAGGTCCCGCAGCCAGATCCAGCACAGGAAGCAAAGGTGCAATCAGCGCCTGGTTGTTCGTCGCATAACATCCCGGATTGGAAATCAGCTTGGACGATCGAACTTGCTTGCGCCCATAGATCTCTGTTCAACAGCAACAAGAAAACGTCAGTACTAGCTTCAACCAAACCCCGAACCCACCGCAACTCCCGCTCAACAAGAGGACTGACAACAAGAGCGGCAGCAACACGCACAGACACCGGTAGAAAAGACGATCATCACTTTATCACGTGTGGTGTTTGCATTCATTTCTTCCGGTGTTCTGTACACGTTGCAGTTCCCCTCTCTGTCTCATCGCGTTGCGTCGTTGCCAAGCGTGCAATTCAATCATCTACTGACCTGGCAAACCATAAGTCCACTCGTCCTGGAAACGATAATCAGCCGAAAGGTCAACAATGACGCCGTGACCGTTGGGCTTGTTCTTACCACCTTCCTGAACAGCCTCGACAAACGGCTTGCACACGCCGTTCGGCAGAGCCATGACGTACGCATCAGGTGGCGCACCTGGACCCTCACCGCGCTCGAGCTTCTTGAGGTCCTCGACGCCGATGTTGGTGTAGTTGACCTGCGATCGGGTGTACTCCTTGAGCGGCAGACCCGCCAACTCTCGCGAAGAGACGTGCGAAAGTTCAATGTGAGGGTGATTGTTGAGCAGCGCGATCAGCGATTGACCGGTGTAGCCACGAGCGCCGATCAAAGCGACGCGCTTCTTGTCGGTGGTCGAGGCTGGGATGGGCCCGCTGCGCTCGACAGCGGTGGCGTAGCCGCGGCGGGAGCCGGCCATGACGCGCGAAGAGGTGAGACCGGGACGAGCCATGGTCGAGTAAGCGCGGGTGCCGCCGGGCGAAGAGGGCTTGGCGGGCTTGAGCGGCAGATAGGCACGTTCGATGCGGCTCTTCTCTTCAAGGTTGCGGACGATGGTCTCGACCTCGGCAACATCGTGGATGCCGTAATAGAAGAGCGAGCGGCCATTGCGGGTGAAGGAGCCATCTGCGCGCTCGTAGTGCCACGCTCGCTGGTCGTCGTCGGCACGCGAGGTCCACACGAGGCGCTTGTGGTCCTTTCGGATCTGCTTCCAGATGTTGTCGTTGACGCCGTTCAGCACACCGTTGCGGCTGGTGACGAGCTTCTGAAGGATAGGAACCTCGCCTTCAGGCTGCGAGACAAAGGCAACGCAGTCAAACGGCTCGTCGCCGTAGACGGTGTAAGGGTGCTGGGAGATCTCGGAGAAGAACTCGGCGACCGACTTGCGACCTTCCTTGATCTCCTCATCGTTCTCCTTGAGCACCTGACGAATGCGCTCGGCACCCACCTCCTCGATGCTGTTCTTGCGGTAGAGCTTGTAGCCACGTCGGATGAGGGTACCGGCACCGCTGTCCGTGAAAAGCTCCTTCTGCAGCTGGTCGACTGAGATGATGGCGACAGAGGACGAGCGGGGAAGGTGGTCAAGCAGCTCCTTCATCTCGCGAAGCTTGAGCTTGGTGCCGTACTTGACCCACTCCTCCTTCATCAAGTCGTCGTACTCCTCGTCGAGGTTGATGACCTCCATAAGCTCCTTGGTCTTGCCGTGGTAGAGACCGCCCTTCTCGTTGAGGTAGACGATCTTGAGCGGCTCGAGCGTCTTGGAGAGCTCGGAAGCGGCGACGTCGGCATTGACGTTGAGGATCTGTCCGTCGTTGGTGACGGCGAGCGAGGTGAGGATGGGCAAGCAACCGGCTCGGATGGCGCTCTCGATTGGCTCCTTATCCACCTTGTTGATCTTTCCGACAAGACCGTACTTGTCCTTGTCGAGGTAGTCGGCAGTGAAGGTGCCGATGGGGATGGGTCGAGCACGGCTTCCGAGCGATTCGAGCTTCTCGACGAGACGCATGTTCTCCTCGAGGAAGATGCGACGAGCGACCTTGAGCGTCTTTGCATCGGTGATTCGGATGCCATCGATGTAGTCTGGCTCGACGCCCTCCTTCTCCAAGAGCTCGTTGAGCTGAGGGCCGGCACCGTGGAGGACGATGGGGTAGAGGCCGATGCGGTGAAGGAAGGAGAGACTCAGAGCGAGCTCCTCGAGCTGGTGGGTGAGAATGGCGCCTCCGACCTTGATGACGGCGAACTTGTCAGCGGCAGAGAAGATGCGAAGGTACCTCTCTACCTCCTTGCGCGAGGCGAGCGAGTACAAAAGCCTGGTGATGGTCTCCCTGTCGTAGGCGTTTTCGCGAGCGGCAGCGCTGGAGTAAGATCGAACAGGCGGCACGGCAGCAGCAGCGCGAGTCTTGGTGGACTCGGCCTGCGAAGAAGAGGCGGAAGAGGCGGTGGCAACGCGAGCGGTCGAAGCGGTGCTCAACCATCGCTGCGAAGCGACAGCAGCACGGGCGAGACCGCGCGAGGACGATCGCTGGGCTGCGAGCACACCCATCGTGATGAAAGCGACCTACGCGAACGTACGAGGAGACAGAGCTGGATCGTGCCGTGTGTGAAAGGTGAGGACGGCTGTTGCGTGGAACTGACGAGAGCTAGCTGCTTGCTTCGACGTCCGAAGATGTAGGGGGTGAGACCAAAAGGAGAGCTCGAGATGTAGAAATGTGAAGGTCTCGGGAACCAGACCGAGAATGAGACTGACTCGCTCCGACCGACAAGCGACTCTGCTTGTTGGCCCAAGCCAAACCAAATCAAGTCATTTTAGCGCCAGTTTCCATTATTCGCTGCAAACCCTGTTTCCTTCGCCCTCGCGACCAAACTGACAGCCAATCGAATCCGTGCGTTGCAGCTGGCTGGCTAGTTTCTTATCTCGAACGCCCTTGGTCTATCGGCACATCTAATCAATTTGACAAGGGTTTTACCGGCCAAATACAGGCTCGCCTCGAATTTGTATTCAATCCTGCCTCCACGCAGCAGAAATTTGAAATGGTGACAAGCTGGTTTCGGTGTCTGACTCGACCCTTCGGCTTCGTGGTTCGTTCATATGAACGACTAAGCGGCAGGTCCGGTCATACGAGTCTATCAACATTTCATCGGAGAACCGTTTGGATGAGCTCGACAGTGTGTCTCATCGGAGGAGGGCATGTGCAACACAGCTGATCGCGACATGCACCGATGGGATCCGTTGATTGAAAAAGAAATGACAAGAACCAAGCAAGGGGGACAACGAACGATACTGCTGACAGAATACATTACACAATGAGAAAGGAAGACCAGGAAAGGACAGAAGAATAATCGGATGCAGCTCTGAGTCGAACAAGCAATCGTTGGAGTAGAAAGAAACGAGAGTGGCAAAGCAAATGCCGAGCAGTCTTACCTGAGACCGGGCACTTTGACAAGCCGGACGGCCATCGCTAGCAATAGCCTGTCCAGGCTCGCTGATTCGAGAAGAAAGGAAGGTGAGGAGTCTCTGACTGCATCGCGACCTGCTAGACTGAGACGCAATGCGTCGTCGACTCCAAACATCGAAACGCAGATTATGGACGCAAAGATGCCGAGGCGATGTTCGCATTGAAAGAGAGAAACCATCGGAGAGAATGCGCTCACACTGCAGTCATGAAGCTAGCGGACTGCAGCGGCGCCGGATCAAAAAAAGCCGATGGGTTGAAAGCGGCAGAGTTGGCAAACTGCTGCTGCTGCTGTTGATGCTGCTGCAGTTGAAGCTGGAAGTGGAGCTGCTGCTGCTGCTGCTGAAGCTGGTGCGCGCTGCGCATTTGCATCAAGTTGTTCGTGTTCAACGAAAATTGACCGAGAGGAGCGGGCATACCAGAGGTAGTGGCATCAGCAGAGATGCCTTGCATGCCGAACTGTGCGCTGGACGCAAATGGATGCGTGCCGTTGATCTCGGTACGGGAAGAAGCCATCAGTCCCTGATGAACGGGTGTCGAGTACGTGAGACCAGCGTACGTCAACGGCTGGGCCTGAGCGGAACTCGCGCCTTGTCCATCAAATCCAGCGGGCTGGACCCAATTTCCGGCGGCATCCTCGACATTTCCGATGCGATCGGCTGTAACGACGTCACCAGAAGCAGACGAAGCTCCGGGCGAGGTGCTGCTGGTGGCGGCTCGATTAGCAGGGGCCATCAGGAACGAGAAAGCTTGTCCTTGGACGCCAGTCTGCGTAATCGGAGTGAAACCGGCGACACCGGCGGGAAGCGAGCTAGAGAGCGAGCCGCGCACGCTCGAGCCGACCGAACACGACGAGGTGGGGCTGTTCTTGCCGCCTTCGTCGCTTCCAGCACCGAACGTGCCATCGTCGTCGTCGAGATCGTACATCTCGCCAAGATGACCAGAGGAGCCTGTGCTGGCTTGACGCTTCTTGTTCCTCATCTCTGCCATAGGGATGGGCAGATCGTCGATGGGAGGCTGCGGCAGCGTCTCCAGGCCAGCCTGCGCAAGGAACTCGTTTAGCTGCTGGCGAAGCGACATGTTTTCCTGTCGCATGTTTTCGATCTTGAGGCGGTACATGGCCTCACGATTCATGGCGTCGGCGACAAAATCGAGCGACTTGTTGACGATGAGCGACTTGGACGGACGTCGCACATCGGAAATGACGGGCAGGGAGGCGGCAAGCTGAAGGAAGCGGCCGTTCAGAGACTCTCGACGGGCTCGCTCGATGGCATTGTGCGTGGCCCTACGCTCTGCGCTGGTGCCCTTCTTATTGCCTCCGCCGCTTCCAGCGGGGCGCTGAAAGACGGGTGCGGAAGCAGCCTGGCCTTCAAGCTTGACTGCGTTGGTCGATTGCATGCTGTGCGATGCGGAAGGGGAACGGGAAAGATGTTGCGGTGGGGCGGAAAATCAGATAGGAGGCGCAATGGCAGCCAGTCGCTATCCGGAAGTGGTGATGGGAAGGTTCACGAAAGAGGCACGATGTCTTGTGCAGCGACCAAACGGCGCGCGTGGAATCTCGTAGCCTCTTGGGTGGGGTAAGGGTGGTGTTGCGTGCAAGAGCCTCTGACGAGAAGACTCAAGTGGGGTGGAGGTGGAGAGATTTCGGCGGAGTCGAGGAGAAAGTTGAAGTGATTGGCAGGATGAAAGGCGGTGATATGAGAAAGATGATGAGGGGGCGAGCTGGCTGTTTCGCGAGTAAAACTCAAGCGGACTAGGCTGTTTAGCAGGCAAGAGAATGGACATGGTGAATGAGCAAGTGCAGACAAAGAGGAAGAAGGTCAGTCAATCCGCTTCCAAAGGGCATTGCGGCTAACAGTATTAGCTCGCCAACGACGATGCTTTGCCTGCCCAGGTCGACTAGCATAATGGCTAGCGCAGCAGAAGATGTGCGCACGCTGAATGTCGGATTACAAGCCAATCGTGATCATTGCCAGCCACGCAGTATTCGAAAATGATATACATACCACAGACTCTGAGGGATGGCGGTGAGGAGGGTTGGGTAGCGACAGCAGCTGACCGGATGACGAGGATGGTGGTGAGGAAGGTGAAGTGAAAGCCGAGCGGACAGGCCTTACAGCTGTACAGTGCTGGGCCGAGTAAATTCGAAAATTGGTCACCCGACGAGAATATCAGTGCCTGGTTGCAGCAGCCGAGGCGCCTGGAGACAGCACACTCGTCTCTTGCCTTGCTACAACTGCTTTTCTCACTGTGCACTCAAGACACCGGATGATCCTGCAACGACAATTTGACCGTCCAGGATCACGATCGTGGGAATCATGCTGTCACTGTCATGCGTCAATAGCGAGCGTGAAGCTGCGTTCTGTGCTGCCTCGCATCGGTGCGGCCTCAGGAACAGGACGAGGGAAGTGCCAATACATCTGGGAAACAACGAACAGGCAGACAAGGAGACGAGAGAGTTCAGGCACCGATGCGGCCAAGAGGCGGTGCAAAGTTCAACCGACTGTCACCGTCCCGCTCCCGATTCGACTGCACGCACATCTGTAACCGGTTCACAGAAATTGACCGGCCCTCCGTTCCTGGACCTTCCGGTCCTGTGATGACAAGCTGCCAACAACTTGCTCGCCTTTCGAACTCCGCGCATGAGCGGGAATTTGCCTCGGTCATTGGGCTGGATCGAACGTCTGCCAAAATCAGCCGGATTGTTGTCATTGCAAGGAGCAGGATCGCGCAGCCTCGGATCCTGCACATCGGCGTTGCGTCTCCGGATGTACCAAAGTCCGCGGACAATCCGAGGAGACTGAGACGAGATCACGTTGATCGGTCAGAGATCTCACAGATCGTTGAAACTGGCACTTGAGTCTTGGGGACTTTGACCACGATGGCGAAGAGTGAGCGACGTGCGGCTCATGGAGTCGACGAAGCATGCCTGCCGATCCAGATGGTTGCGTGACCTTTGCTGTGTATGTTGTGCCGAGGTATGTCTGTGAAATTAGCTTCCGCATGGCCGCTTTCGCAGTTCCGAGGCCTCCCTCTCGAATTCGCCGCAATGATTGGCCAACCATTTCTTATTGATGATCGTGACAGGCACTGTCCTGCCTTGAACGCCGGCGGCCACCGCATAGCGGACAGCGGCCAGCGGACAGCGGCAGTGGCGGCGACAAGCACGTGGAATCAAGGCCCTCCTGCAGCTTGGCGTCCGAGTGCTCATTGAAGAAGCACAGCCCAAAGGCCATGTGGAATCGTCTGCTGTCGATCAGATAACTCACAAGCCATGCCGCAGCATCAAGAGGTACAGTAGCTCGAAAGGTCACAGGGCAACCTCGTGGTCGTCCCCACCCCTGCAGGTCATTCGCGCGGCTCGAGGTTCCTACCGATCTAGAGTTCCGCGAAGTCATCGAGAGCGAGGACACGACGCACACTTCAGCTCAGCGTAAGAGATACGCTATTGTTCACCGAACCCAAGTTGTTCAAGGGGCAGCAGATGGAATCGGCAGGATATTACTGTCAACGCAAACAGGTAGTTCGAAGACCGCATCTACTTGACGTGAGCAAGCACAGCGTGTAGCATCCAGCGGATGAATGTAAGAGCCAGTTGCATGCCATGGCGGTTTCGATCCCTGCGCATCCTGCGAGTCAAAACCGACTTTGAAAAGTAAATTTTTCCATTTTGATACTGTTAGGCCATGAATCGGCCGACGTACACGTGATTCAAATTCGCATTGCTTTTTGGCGGGGGAGACGCCCCGAGCCTTACAGGCCGAGAACGACGAATGCACTGCACGTCGTCGGCGCTATCGAGCCGTCGTCACCATCTCTTCAACCTCGACAAGATCAACAACATATCGTCAAGGTAAGCGTCGCCATCTTGGAACATCGACGTCACTAGCACGTTCCGCACACCAACATCCAGCATCCGGCCACGACCGCTCACCAACTTCTTTCATCCGCCTCTTCACTCTGCATCGCGCTGTACCACAATCACTCTATTACTCTACACAGATGAAGGTCGAGATCTGCGCATTCTCTCAGAGGAAGATCTACCCGTAAGTTGACAAAACGCAGCTTTTGAAGCATCCGTGGGCTGCAGTCAGTCATATTTCGCCCAGACATAGCACATATCACGGCAATCGACATCGTATCAACAATTCCCGACCTTGCAAAATCATTGGGAAGCATTCTGTCTGGTCGTGGGAAAGCGGCATGCAGGGAATGTCGTATTAGGCAACACTGTTCAGGATGCAGAAGCGATCAGGCTGCGTGGGGGACGCAAGCTAAGACATTGGACGATGTTCAGGCAATGACCCTGTCGGCTTATTAACAACTTGCTCTACCGCGTAGCAATTGCGCGGTTGCATCAACACCGTCCACGACAAAACCATGATCAGACGGCCTCGGCCATTCAGCACGACTCCGTCCCACCATTCCATTGAAAGGTTGCAAACTTTCGATAAGGCCATATCGACAGCTTCCTTTGGATTAGACCAGCGGTACCATCATGACACATTAGCACCGCCTTGAACAACAGCGCCCATTCTCGCCTTTTTGACTGCTCTACAAGGACACCATAAAGGACAAATCTCGGTCTCGTGTCGAAGATGCTCTGACGGGATGGGGATAGGCAGGACAGACCGGGTTTTGGAGCCAATCTTCCAGGGGAAACAGATGCGGATGAAATCTCGCGTGGCTTCCAACATCGACATACTGCAGCCCACCGATGCTTGGCAGCTTCTACAACTGCTGAACTGACACTGACCAATCGACTATCGCCGATCGACATGATACATACACCTGCAACAGTGGTAAGGGTCGTCTCTACGTCCGTGGTGACAACAAGGTAAGTTTCCCATCAGCACCAGATCGGATCGCAGGAGGCGATGGAGTCATGGAGCAAGCAGAAGGGACCGGAACTGGTTCGGACCACTGGAAGCATCCAGATCTCGGTGCGCCGGTGATCAGAAGCAATTCGGCCCTCTCTGTCCAAACCACCATGCGACATCCCTTCCGCACCATTCCATCGCACATATGCCTCCTCGATTGCATTGGCAAGCATCAATCATAACATGGAGAACAGTCAAACTCACTCTCGTCTCGCCTACCTATCGAACTACTTTCCACACCCGTCATAGGTCTTCCGCTTTGTCAGCTCCAAGAACGAGTCGCTCTTCTTGCAGCGCAAGAACCCCCGTAAGATCGCCTGGACTGTCGCCTACCGCCGACTCCACAAGAAGGGTGTCACCGAGGAGGTCGCCAAGAAGCGCTCGCGCAAGACCGTCAAGCACCAGCGTGGTATCGTCGGTGCCTCGCTCGAGCAGATCAACGCTCGCCGAAACCAGAAGCCCGAGGTGCGTGCTGCCGCTCGCCAGGCCGCCGTTGCCAAGAGCAAGGAGGACAAGAAGGCCAAGGCCGAGGTTCGCAAGGCCAACAAGGTCAAGTCGCTCGGTGCCGGTGGTGCTGGTCCCCAGGTTTCGCGACAGCAGATGAAGGGTGGTGCCGGCAAGGTCCGTGTTTAAACGCACGATACCTGTTTTCCCTTCCGACGCTCTCCATCATTTCGCCATGTCTTGGTTCTCACTTGCCGCATTTGTTACATTAGCTACGTGGGACTGCACCTCACAGTGTCGCCCATGAACCTGCATCCTATGCACTTTGAACGACTACATAGCGTTCGCATAAGCCACACACCCAAAACAGCAATCACACACCCAACGTGATAACTCGAGCTCACCTGCTTGGATTCGCATTGCCGTCTGTGTGCACAGACCGCCCATCGTGCCCGGTGATTCATGCTGCGAACAGCACATTGCGCCTCGATGGTGAGTTTAGCCAGATGAGTCAGAACGGGCCCACCGCCGTCATCGGGTTGCCTTGCAGCCTCTTTTGAGACCGCACACTCTCATGTCGTGCAGCCGTCCGTTCGTGATGAGGAGGGCAGCGTTGCTGCGTCGACTTCGTCGAGGACGTTATGGCTAGTCTTGTCTCGATCCACAGAAACTATATATACCAACCAGTCCTTTCCGCACAACCTCCTTCCCGTCCTCCTTGGGCGAGTGCGGTGCAGCAGACAGGCCACTGCGTCTGCCAAAGACCGTCCGCCCCTCCCTCGAATCCTCTCCTTTCTCATTCCGACTCATATCTCCATCAGCATTACCTCCGAGGATCAACACCTCAGCGTCTTCGAATCACTTTTCTCCTAACTTTTTGGTCTCGACCAGCGTAAGTTTGTCTGCTTCTCGTCCGGGAATGTTTCCCTCAAAGCCCTGACGTAAGCGTAACAAAATTAACTCCGATCTGCGTTGTTTTTCATTTTCTTTTGTTTCTCTTTTTGACTTTGCAAACAGGCTCTGGTCGGCCACGCCCGTACACAGGGTAGGACGTTCGAGCCAGAGGCGTGGTCAACGTCAAAGTGTAGCGGTTTACAACGAACGCGACAGGCATTCAGCCAGAGCTGTCGGAATTTCCCTTCCGGTCAGGGTTGCGCTGAGGAGCCGAGAGATCGCCGCGGTGCTGTTGCTGTTGCTGTTGTTGCTGCTGTTGCTGCTGTTGCGGCTGCAGCTCGCCCTTGATGATTGCCAATTTCAGTTTCATTCGATTTTGTGTGTGTGCGTATGATGGTCGTTTAAGTCTAACCTACCACATCTTGCTCCTCAACCATCCTGTCCTCAAAGCGACTTGACCAAGCGCCCAACGCTTTTTGATCGACTCGCAGCTCAACACATCATCGGCGTCCGTACGTCGTCGTTACACGACCCCGAGATCGGTTGAGGTGTTCGCGCACCCGTGCAACCAGCCTCCGCATCCTAGCTCGAGCATCACATCGAGCTTGCTTGCTTAGCCGGTTCCGACTGACTCTGTCGCTGCGATCCCGTCGCTGTGTCTCGCGACGATCGGGGCTAACACAACCTTGACGACAAGCTCTCGTCGTCGATTCGCACCAGGCTGATCGCTTTCCACCGCCAAGCCCTTGGATCTGTTGTATCCTTCTGCGCCACCGTCGAAGTCACCCATTCGACCACGCACTACCGAGCTCACGTCGACTAGTCTACCCACATACCATGGTGCCTGTCCCAGCAATCAACGACGCTGTCCAAACCGATCAACTCGCTACACCGACCAGCTCCACCAAAAGGTCGTCCTCCGCTTCCAAGCCGTCACCCGCCGCAAATTCGCCTTCTCTCTCCTCTTTCCTTAAAAAGGGTACACCCATTGTTGCCATATCACCACCCGCACTCGCAAACGTCAACATGTCAGCTGCTGCAGTCGAGCATGCCGACCACCACCGCAATTGGTCCGGCTTCTCGAGCCCCGACAGCTCGCCTGATGTCGAGTCAGCTGCGCCGAGTCTCACCACCGGCTCCACTTCTGCATCCGTGGAGAGCCTCGAATCTGTCCAGGACGCACACCAACGCAGTCTCCATGCACGCTACCAGGCGGGCAAGGGCGATGCTTCCTTTGGTGCCATCAATGGTCTTGCATACGGCGCAGCCGGCGTACAGGCCCCCACCAGCTACGAAAGCAGCCAGGACGGAGCCACGCTCATCCACTCCGAGTTCGGCTACTGCGCCAACCCGGACTATCGCTACACCTCCGAACATCGTCGTGGCGATCCACTCCCCAACCCAGTAGAGGAGGAACCCAGCTACTTCACCGTGCTGACCACCTACATTAGCTACATCATCCTCATCCTCATCGGTCACATGCGCGATTTTACCGGAAAGCGTCTCTTCCCAAAGAGCTACCACCATCTCGTCGAGCGTGATGGCTATGCGGCGCTCAACTCCGATTTCGACAGCTTCTACACACGACGTCTCAAGGCCCGCATGGACGATTGCTTCAGCCGTCCCGTCACAGGCGTGTGCGGCAGAACCGTCGTTTGTCTGGATCGTGTTGCTCTCGACTACTACCAAACATTCCGTCTGAACGGCGAAAAGACGCGTGCCCTCAACATCAGCGCCTACAACTACCTCGGCTTCGCCCAGTCGCATGGTGGCTGCGCAGATGCCGTCGAGACGTGTCTGCGCAAGTACGGTGTCAGCAGTTACGGCAGCCGCCTCGGCGCTGGTCATCTTGACCTGCAGAAGCAGACCGAGAAGCTTGTCGCCAAGTTTGTCGGCAAGGAGGACGCCGTTGTCATCAGCATGGGTTTCGCCACCAACAGCACTACCATCCCAGCCATCGCCGGTCCCGGAACCCTGATCATTTCGGACGAATACAACCACAGCTCGATTCGCTTCGGCGCTCGCCTCAGTGGCGCTCACATCCGCCAGTACAAGCACAACGACATGAAAAAGCTCGAGTCGCTCCTGCGCGAATGCATCAGTCAAGGCATGCCACGCACGCACCGTCCGTGGAAGAAGATCCTTCTCATCGTCGAGGGTCTCTACTCGATGGAGGGCACCTTGGTCAACCTGCCCGAGGTGATGCGCCTTAAGGAGAAGTACAAATTCCACCTCTACGTCGATGAGGCCCACTCGGTCGGTGCCATTGGCCCCCACGGTCGAGGCGTTTGCGATTACTTTGGCGTGGATCCTGCCAAGGTCGAGATCCTCATGGGTACCTTCACAAAATCGTTCGGTGCTGCCGGCGGTTACATTGCCGCTGACAAGGACATCGTCGACCGTATCCGTCTGACGAACCACGCCAACGTTTACGGTGAGACGCTCTCCCCTCCCGTTCTTACGCAGATCGTCGCTTCCATGGCTTCCATCATGGGCGTCGGCAGGGATCCCGAGGAGCTTGCTCTTTTGCCGAGCTGGGTGCAGCTGCCACGCAACCTTCTCGATGGCAGCGAAGGTCGCGAGCGATTGCGTCGACTCGCCTTCAACGCGCGCTACCTCAGCAGCGGTCTTCGCAAGCTCGGTTTCATCGTCTACGGCCACCGCGACTCGCCGATCGTTCCTCTGCTCATCTTCCACCCTGCCAAGATGTCGCTCTTCTCGCGCATGATGCTGGACCGATCATCTGTGCTGCCTCCATCGCAGCGTTTCGCTGTTGAGGAGTCGGATATGACCCCCGAGGAGCGCAAGGCGATCGAGGATCCTGCTTCGCCAGCCAACATTGATCGACCCGCTCGGCCACCGATTGTGGTTGTGGTGGTTGCGTATCCTGCTACACCGCTGATTTCATCGCGTGTGCGATTCTGTGTTAGTGCGTCGCATACCAAGAAGGATATCGATGATGTGCTGCGCGCGTGCGACGAGGTGGGTACGCTGCTTCATCTCAAGTATGGATCAGGTGGTCCGGGGGGTAGGTGGCCGGTGGATAAGGTGATCGATCGTTGTTTGGATCTGGTCCATTGGAACGGCGAGGATCCGATCAACTAGATGCACATACTCATATTGACGTACGGCATGGTATGCGGATAGAAGGTGTTCTCGAGAAGATGTTCGATGTGCGCTGAGCTTTCGCATCGGTGTTGACCTTCCTTTTCCATGTGCTCTCTTTTTGCTTGCAATGTATCACTTGTTTTCTTGCGTTGAGAGGTGGTTCGATGCAGCTGTACACTGTCATCCATCTTGTTAGAGAGACGTGGTGCTTAGCTGGGTAGAGTCGAGTCGCCGATGAAGTTGTGACAAGCTCTACGACCCGCATGCAAAGAAAGGTCTCGGGCCATGTAATAAGAGATGAGGAACCCTCTTGTTCGTTCAGAGATCATCCGAACTATGTGGATGCTGTCACAAGACGAAATCAACAATCAGCCCCGTGGTACAGTCGCCAGACCAAAAAGTGCGCTGGACAAGACCGAACCAAGGTATGCGATTGAATCCACAAACATTCTTCCAGTACCAAGGGGACGACGAACACACAGAGCCCATTCGCACACTTTCCAGCCTTCCACTATGTATTCTTTCTTCAATTGAACATGAACAAATGGAGGAAGAGTGGGTGACGAAGCTGATGATAAGATGGGGAGTGCTCTTTACACGAGCTTGCTGAAGAGCTTAGGCGCGGTGCACTCTTGTGCGCAGTGAGCGAGGTGGACTGTTGTTCGATTCGAGCAGAACAGAATCGAGAGTCAGTATGGTCCGTGAATGCATCGGAAGATGGAGAATGAGGATCGATGAGAACTTACAGAACTCCTCGATGCAGTTTTCACCCTCGAAACCCTTGCCCTCCTCGACACGCTTGGTGCACTCGTCAAAGTGGTGCTTGAGTGGAGCGCAGGCCTTCGACTTTTCGCAGTCTGTCGGAGCGAGGTTGATTGACACGTATGAAGGAATCAAAACTGTAAGTTTGCGATTCAACAGACCGTAGGTGCGAGTTGCAGCACAGCTAAAAGGAGCTGCAGACTTACCTTCGTAGATGGCAGGCGCGGGCTGCGGATCGTCAATGGGTTCGACGCGGGCGGTGCGGTTGAAGAGAATAGTGATATGTGAGTCGATGGTCGTGTTGTGAACAGTGTTCCGCAAGTAGCTCTGTACTTACGTCCTCGGGCTCGTCCTCCTCCTCTTCCTCTTCCTCCTCCTCGGCGTCCTCTCCTTCGGACTCCTTGTCCTCGGACTCCTCCTCAGCATCGTCGGAAGACTCCTAATTAGAGGTTCGGATTCAAAAGACATGTAAATTTCGTTGTTAGCAACTGCTCGATGCTATATTGGAGAAAGATTTGAGCGTGCCGAGCTGAGCGAAGGGTGGGCTGTGTGTCGGAAGAGCCGCGTTGGACGGGAAGCTTGTCGATGCACGGTGAATCGACACAAAAAAAACGGACGTAGACACCTATCGGCTGGTCCGATCCGCAGCGGAGCATGGTGATGCATTGATGATTGAGCCAATGGATCGACTCTCGAAGACCTTGACCGTCGGAGCCATCGCTAGGTCGGTGTTGATGCCGTAACCCTAGGTCCTGCCGATTTCATGTGCAAGGGACTCGCCTCCAGGTACGGCAGACGCATCGTGGTATGCTTGCAAGAGTGCGGATCGATTTGCGCCGTGTCGAGACGTGCTCATTAGGTCGGCGTGGTGTGAAGCGAAAGGCCGGACAACTTACCTCTTCGGCGTGAGCGACTGGCAAGAGCGACGAGAAGAAGCTCGAGACCGAGCTGAAGACGGACTCCTCGCCCGATGCGGGGAGCGATACTGTGACGGATGAAGATGGCATGTCGAATGCGGTTATGTAGGGAAAGTGTCGATCAAGAGGGATGAAAGAGATGATCACGATGATGATGGGAGGTAGCTCAAAAAGACAACCCTGGCGTTGGTGACGAGCAACAAAATGTCGAATTAGGATTCACCGCCGACAGTGACCAGTCTGCAAGAAGAACTTGCAAATGGCCACACCGCACATCAGCTTCCGGCCAACACAGTCCGATCCGTCTCCTTCCTCGAGGCAGCAGCAGACAGCAGAGAACGCGCCTATTAACTGGATTTGTAATGGGAAATCACTGTGATGCACTCACTCGCTTCGCCCCGGAAAGCGACGGGAGAGCCGTCAATTATTCCAATTTCCATGGCACGTACGAGATTTTGTTGCAAAACAGTGCAGAATCGATCACGATCAGATCGGTCTAAAACTCCTATCAGATTCACCCGATGGAGGAATTGCATCAACGCTCCCGAGTCAGCCTTGGCCAGGGTCGCAAACATAGCTCCTCAGACCGTTCCGTGATGACTCTGATTTTGCTCGCCTAGCAAATCTTATTTTGTAGGCGCTACGCACTCGGGCGCCTAGGCCCAGTCGGGCGCACCACGTCACTGACCGAAAAAGGCCCTAGCCATGTGAGAGCGTGCATGCAAGCATGGAAGCATGCATGCTGTGGCCGTCACGTCCGCTTCATGCTATCTCTCCCGAGATTCGCAACCCATCCAGATGGCGCAACACCGTTCGTCATCGGCATCGCGCTCGAAGCAGTCCACCTGACAATACGCAATCTTGTGGGCCCATTCAGCGACGCCTGTCCGACGCAAGAACACGCCTTTGCGGCCCGTAGGCTTGATATGCCGGCTTCTTGACATCCAGACCCGAGAGTTGGCTCATGCGTGAACAAGATTGCGATCTGGCATACAGCGACCCACCATCTCTTGCAAACAAGCCGAGGGGACTCTCCCATCCAACCTTTGCGCTTTCCCACCACTATCGACAGATATCGCAATCGTTTCTCTCCTCTCGCATCATGTTCTAAAGCGTCAGCTACGCCGAATCTCACCCTCTGCTCAAAGCCCAACTGCTTGGCTCAGCATCACACCGACGTAACGTCTGGCTCGACGCCAAGGCAATCTCATCATGGATCCTAGTCGTATGCGCTCTCCTTCGTCGGCGTCGCAGCCAATCTCCACCGCCGTAGCGGCTTCGTCCTCTTCGACATCGGCGTCCACGTCCAAAGCGAGCAGCAGCTTCAACCATATCCTTCGAACCATCCGAGGCGGTGGGCGGTCAGCTTCTTCAGCATCACCCACTGCACCGGGCAACGGCATCTTGCCCAGCACTCCGTTGGCACCCATCACCACTTCTCTGCCAGCCTCTCGCAATCCATTCGAGCCTGGCACCTCCGCCTCTCTCGAGCCAATATCTCCCTACGACCTCACTACCATCGAGCCGCCCCAAGGCGGTGCCTACGATGCGCTCTTCGATGACCTGAGGAGACCGCTTCCGGCGACAGCAAAGGAGCGCGACGAAGCAGTTCGACAACGTATACCCAAAGTTCGTGCACTGGCAGCTGCCGTCGAACGGCAGAGCGGCCCGAAGCCCATTTTTGCCGACGACGTCCCCCTCGCCGAAGTGTTCCGCCTCTGCACTCTGCTGCTCACCGCCGAACAGCCCCAAAAGCTCCGCATCGAGACATGCAACCTTCTTACTTTGTCGGTCAAGCTCGCCGATAAGCGCGCAGCAAACGCCTCGCCTGCTCTGACCGAGCTTCGCAACGGCGCTCCCGGCTCCCTCTCATCCAAGATTCCCGACAGCGACCAGCCTCTTGCATCCATCGATCGCGCCCTCTTCTACCGCCTGGTTCTCAGTGTCTCTGCCAGCGAGATCGACGACGAAGTCGTCGGCGACAATTCGCGCATCATCCTCGCAGGACTTCCGGCACAACTTGGCGCTCTCGAGGTCCTCGCCAAAGACGGTCGCGATGTCGTGGGCTTCCCTGGCCTCATCGTGACTCTGACCCGCTGGCTTGATGTAGCTTGGATAGAGGTGCAACGTATCCGTGCCCAGTTGCAACCCTACGTCGACGAGACCGGTAGGCTCGGGCGAGAAGGGGCCAAGAACGACACCGATGAGATGGCAATTCAGCAGACCCGGGCCATTTCTCAGCTATCGGCCGTAGAGCGAGACGTTCAGGTGTGCCTCCGCCTCCTCACTGGCATACTCAAGTACAGCTTTGCCAGGATCCCGCTCCCGCACGCCGAAATGGTGATTTGTAGTGCTGCAGAGCTCATCATTGGCGAGTCGAGTGCCAACGCTGTCACCCTTCCTGGGTCAGCCATTGGCTCCCCTCCGCTCAAAAGCACACCTTTGCTCGGTCCGCAACGCAGCTCGGTTGCGGCTACACCGTCCTCTCGCCGTTCCCGCTCGCGCGACGCAAGACCGCTGGTGGACGGATACTCGTACTATGGTCTAGAGACCATCAGCTCCACCCCTGGAAGCAACGAGACCTCACCCTCCGCTACGCCACGATCGTCGTACAAGCCCGTATCCATCGATGCGGTCACTACTCAGCTGCACGCTTCCGCGACCGCTTCTTCGGCCAAGTCAACCGGCGCTGCTCCAATGATGCTGGCAACGCTGGGGCCTAGCCGCCAAACAGCTGTGACGACGAGCACGCCACGGAAAGACTCCGAGCTCTTCGCCTCCAGTTACTGGGTTGGTCCGGAGCTTCACCTCGACGAGGTCCGCAGCTGCCTCAAATTGCTGGATGCCTCGCTTCGCTATGGTCATCTACCTTCCGCCTGCATCGACGTGGTGGTCAAGATGCTCTGCCGACTTCTTGGCTATTCGCGCATCGATCCCCGCTCTCCCGGCTTCATCCCATCAAAGGATGTTCACGAAGCGGATTGGCACCAAGAGGTCCTGCCTATTCTTTCAAACATCCTGAGGAGCCACTGTGCCAATGCAGCCATTCGATCCGCCCGCATCATCCTCACGGGACCTTCCGCATCGACGAAGGTTACGCAGCCTGAGGATCCTGCCGTCTTGGTGGGTGCCGTCAGCTTCTTCCGTCTGGCTTTTACGCACGTGGCGGAGCAGGAACAGCAGAAGCAGCAAGGCACGGCGTCTGCGACGTCAAACAAACCTCAAAAGGAGGACGCTCTTGCTCCATCCTTGACACTGACACTCATCATGCCAGCCTTGCGAGCCGCGTTGAAGCGACAGTGCGACGCGCTCGACCTCGAAGTCCTCGATCTCGTCTCGGATCTTCTGCCCTCCGCACCGCCCGCGACCGAGTCTCAGCTGACCCCATCCAAGCGCGCCACGTCGGAGCGACAGGCTGCTGCCGATCGTTCCAATCCACGAACTAGTAAAAGTGTCCGGGAAGAGCTTTTTGCACGCTCCGATTGGGAAGCGCTTCTCGACCTTACCATCGAGGCGAAGAGGCATCTCGAAGGTCTCAAGCTAACAAACGCATCATTCGACCTTACTTCGACGAGGAGCGGCACTGCATCCGGCTCAACAGCTGCCATCACTCCGAGCGCTGTCACGCAAACGTCGCCGGTGCTCGCAATGTTGAAGCTGCTGGACAAACTCAACATCGCTCATCCGCCAAAGGCTTCGTCAGAGTCAATGGAGTCTGACCAGAGGCCTACAGTGGATGGCGAGGAGGCTGTTCCAGCGCATTCGCCGCCTTGGACCCCAAAGTTGGCCTCGTTCCTCCTGACACTCTCGCCAATCCTCCCCGATGCCACCATCTCAAAATTGGTCCGATACTATTGGACGCAGCATCTTTGCCTACCGAGCAATCCCGACTGGCTTTCCAACATCCGAGCTCTTTTGCAAGCTTTCTTCTACCGCACACCGTCACGGACCAGCACATCTGAGCAAGGAGCTCGCTACGATCTCGTCTCGCTCGTTTTCGATCACGTGTACAATGCTGTGCAAGATCTGACTGCAGAGCGCGACCTGTTCATGACCGACATTGTCTTGCCTTTGGCGAACTCGACCCTTTCCTCCGAGAACGACACCCGCACAGAGTCTCTCTTGCGGTCCGTGCTTGTTCACGCGGCTGTCTTGAGCGGCTCTCAGATTCCCGGTCCGATCGATCCCGACACCGAGGCCGTGCAGAGCGCTACCGCTAATCAGGCTGACACCGACTTGGAAGAGGTCTTTGTCGAGGTTCGAAAGTTGCTTTGCAGGCTCGCGCGCTCGGCTCCGGCACACAAGACGGTCGCTTTCGAGACGCCAGCAGACGAGACTGAAGACGATCGCACAGACTCCCGGCCTACCCGTGGCAATCATCTCTCCGAAACCAAGGCTCGCAATGCAGCTCTCGACTTGATTGCGATCTTCAACCGTATGGCGTTCAGCACACCTTGGATCGCCAACTCGGTCGATCGAGACATTGACCTGTCCATCCGTCAGCGGTGGGAGAGGAAGACACGTGCAGGCTGCATCGCCATCTTCCGCGATCTCCTCGATCTGCTCAAGGTCAGACCAGCCTCCGGCTCGTCGTCATCGTCATCCGCTGGCTCCGCATGTACCTCGACCAGACTGGCGATCCTCGAGTGGATGCTGCGTTTGCGCACTGATCGTCAGCATCGTGTCTACATCACTGGCGACCTCGATGACCTTGTTTGCGCAAGCGCAGCAATCCTGATGAAAGGACCGGCCGCGGCAGACGACGGCCTCGACATGGGACGACAGCAGAGCTCAGCGTCAAATGTCGATGGACGCTCTCGGGCAGCTTCGAAAGCCGCACCTGTAGCCGTGCGGAGCGAGCGTGAAGGACGCGATACTCAGCGCAGCGCAGATCCCACCACCAGGTCAGTGTCACGCCTCCGCGATCTATCTCGGGAAAGAGGCCGATCCGAGCGCAGCTCCGACTCCAACAAGCGTCATGCAGGTGAACGGGACCGCAGCACCAGCCAAAACAGGGCACAACGTCCTGCGTCCTACGAGCATTTGTGGCGGCTGCCGCAGACCGTGTCGTTCGAGATGCCTGCCATCTCGCTACGCAGCGACATCATCTACACGTACATTCACGAGCGTAATGACATGGAGTGCTGTGCGGGCAACACACACCTTCACAGCGACAAGGACAACAAGCCTGCGCCAGTACCCGTGTCCGAATTCCTCGCCATCGCCATCGACATATTGCGCTCGGAGCCGGATTGGGAGGTTGTATCGTACCTCTTGTGCCACCTGCCCCATCAGCTAAGCAACAAGCACCTCTTCTGCGGTCCAAAGGCGCAGCTGCAAGTCTTGCATTTACGCAAGGACATCTGTCAAGGCATTCTCGATGACGCGCTCTTGCCCAAAGTGGTCCTGCCAGACGCCTTGAAGAAGACGGATGTCACCGCCGTGGTCTACGAGACGCTTGTCACCCTCATTAGTTATCGCACGCTCTTCTCGCGAGCAGAGCAGGACGAGATGGTGGACGCCTTCATCCGCGGCCTTAAAAAGTCTCACACGACCGCACGATCTTGCATCAAAGCTTTGTCGATCGCCTGTTACGAGATGCAGAAGAGCTTCACGCGTTTCTTCTCGCACATGCTGCTCACGCTCACTGCTGTGCGCTCCCACATGACCATGAGCGTACACATTCTCGAGCTCATCGCGACCGTGGCTCAACATCCATCTTGCTACGCCAACTTTACCGAGACCGATTACAAGCGCGTCTTCAGCATTGTGCTCCAGTACATCGAGTATCACCAGAGCCCAGAGGCAGCGACACGTGATGATTACCGTGCAAGCCCGGCGACCTTCTCGCTGTCGCAGTACGTGATGCTGATGGCTTTCTACAACATCTCGCTGTGGTTCGTCATCCTTAAGATTGGCGATCGACCCAAGTACCTCCCGTACATCTCGCGCGGTCTGCTCAAGGCAAACGAGGCCATGGAGGCGCTCTCGGATCAGA
Source organism: Pseudozyma hubeiensis SY62 (assembly GCF_000403515.1). Lineage (NCBI taxonomy): Eukaryota > Fungi > Basidiomycota > Ustilaginomycetes > Ustilaginales > Ustilaginaceae > Pseudozyma > Pseudozyma hubeiensis. The sequence continues at coordinate 1,371,515 of NW_012133827.1, forward strand.
CACAGGTGTGTTTCGACTTCCTTGCCAGATTCACCCACTCGAATGCCGATTCGAAGCCAAGAAAATCCTTCGTCAACCAGCTCATCATGGGCGCACCCTCAGCGGGCCCGGGTCGAGGTACAGAGGCCGCTCGTCACTCCAAGACGTGGCTCATGGGCAACGGCCTGCTCACCGTCTCGACGGCCAAGAAAGCTGGCTGGGTCGAGATCGTCATTCGTCGCCCCTCTGGGACAGCAACGATGCTGTGCAAGCTGGAAAACGTTCCGATGGGCATCCTTCCGGACGAAAATGGAGAGAAGGACCAGCTTCCGGCCTTGCTTATGATGAACCGCGATCCAGAGGTGATGGACTCTCCGACGCTCGATGCACCCACCGACGAGCTCACTGAGCCCACTGCAATGACAGAGGGCGAGCACACCCAGGGTACCACTGATAAGCAGATCGGAAGCAATGTACGCCGTCGCGTCGAGGAACGACTCGAGGTCAGTGATCGTCTGCGTGCCCGTCGACCCCTAGGACCTGCTCACTTCGGTCTGGCCCCTCGACCACGGTCCTCTTCCGTTTCGGTCAAGAACACTCGATCGTCCATTGTGCACTCAGGCGCGCTCAGCGACGAACTCGCCGAGAGCTCCCTTGCGATGCGTCAAGTGATGCGAGATCTTCTCCGGACGGCAGACAAGTCGTCAGCAACGATCGATGGGCAAGGCACCAGCAACGCTCCTATTACAGCCGCCAAGGCCAAGATCACCACGAAGGAGCCCGAGGTCGACCCTAGTTTCTTCGCGCTGCAACTCTCTACGTATCCAGACATGCTCCACGACACTGCCCCCATCCCGCTGCCAGATGAACCGGCGACGGCAAGGCTGATCAAAGCCATCGACTTTACCCCGGTGGTCGACTTCCACAAGATCGGCGTGCTATACGTCGGACCGGGCCAAGAAGAGGAAGTGGACATCCTCAGCAATCGCCACGGTTCACGAGCGTACACTCGCTTCCTGCAAGGTCTCGGTCATTTGGTGACGCTCAAGGGGCAAGAGGATGTCTACACGGGCGGCTTGGATCGTAACAACGACGAGCACGGCAAGCACGCTTACGTGTGGACGGACGAGATTTGTCAAATCGTTTACCACACCGCGACGCTGATGCCAAACGACGAGCGCGACCCCATCAGACGCTCCAAGAAGGCTTTGATCGGAAACGACTTTGTTCACATTGTCTTCAACGAGTCGGGGCGAGATTACAAGTTCGGCACCATTGCGGGCCAATTCAACTATGTCAACGTGTGCATTTCGCCGATGACGCGGGGAGGTGTCAATCTGGGATCTGCCAATCCGGACGATGCTGTCTTCTATCAGGTCACTCTGCAGCGTCGTCCTGGAATGCCGGATTTCTCGCCGGTGGGAGATGGTCAGCTGCTGTCGGCAGAGGCTCTACCAACGTTTGTTCGCATCCTCGCCTTGCACAGCAACGTGGCCAGCCAGATCTACTTGGATACGGGCGAGGCCATGCAGCCGTACTCGAGTAATTGGGTGTCGAGGTTGGGTCACATCCGACGTGCGAGACAGCAGCATCTGGCTAAGAAGGCCAAGGCTGAGGGAGTAGATCCGGCGTCGGTGCAGGGGATGTCGGCCAATTCCGCCATGGCTGGTTTGTATGATTTTACAAAGACGTTTTGAGGGCGCCGGATTGACGTCGAACCAAGTCATTGACCGATCGTTGCGTCGTGTGCGGGTTTGTGTTCAGATAGCGAAATTGGATCGGAATGTTGCCGATCAGGCTGAGGAAGAAGTTGCGACGCTCGCGAGGCTCCAGGACGGAATCCAGGCTCTCGCCGTCGTGAGGAGCTTGGTGGCGGCGACCCGCAACGCCTCTGTAGACGCCTACGATTGAAGCGGTATCGCTATCGTCGGTTTCGGAGTCAATGGTTGAGCTGCGGAGAGACTCGGTGCTGTCGATGATGCCGACCGCCTGAGCTCTGCTGGGCATTGCGAGGGAGGGGAGACCAGGCTCAGCGATGAGGATTGGTACCGAAGTGCGGGTGGGCGATGCGGGACTCGGCGATGCGGGACGGACTGGCGTCGGAGGCGGAGGTGGGGGGGAAGGCGGATGAAAGAATGAAATCGGGTAGCTCGACTCATCGAGACGGGCGGAGACTCGCTGAGCGAACTCGGCGGGTTGAAGGGGTGCAGAATCGTTGTTGCTCGAAGACATGGCGGCGTCGGGGTGTGTGTTGCTGAATGGAAAGACCGGATGAGCATGGTGAACTGCGGGTATATGTAGTCCGCATAGGGCCAACTAGCATGCTCATTCGGTCTTGGATCGTGCCGTCGGTTGCACTTTCTGATACTCCGCCTCTCTGGCCTGATTGAGTTCCAGGTCGAGGAGGCGTTTCCGCCTTTTCTCCTCCTGACGTGCTTCATCGCGTTCAACACCGCGATACATCACTTCCCGCTCTCTCTCCTGCATGTAGTGGACTCCCCACACCGTGAGGCCCGAGACGAGAACCGAGGCGGCCAAGGTGAGCTTGGCGGGTCGGGACATGGCGCTATCGAGGGGCTGCAAGTGTGCATTTAGCGTATGGTGGCTGATGATGCAGTCGGGACAAAGATGGGTGTTGGTCTTCCAAAAAACTTGAAGTCGCTCGGAATTCGGCATTACGAAACACCAAAAATGGAGATTTTCGCGTAAAGTGGAGATGTGTCTCGTTTCGGAGCCGTGCGCTGCGTGGCCTTGGACTTGTAGAGCTTGAATTCAACCATTTGAAATCGTCGAGCCAGCTGCGCTCCGCATACATCCTCACAACCACCATATCGCTGATCGTGCAAACTTTCAAAGTGTACGCTCTTTCTCGGCTGGACTGGACCGATACGATCGATACGTTCATTGCCAAGAGCACTCGTAGGACAACGCCACTGGTCCGCTTTCATACCCATACCCAGGCGCGTGTCACACGCAGTCGATCGCCGACGCAGACTACATATAATCACCCCTGTACGAACACAAGCACAAGCTCGAGTTGGCCTGAACCGATCCCAGGCACTTTACCAGCAGCAGCGAACAAGCAATGTCGTCAACAGCGCAGCCACAGCAGCCTTCGCCCAAGGCAGGCAGCCCGAATGACTTTCTCAAAGGCGTCATTGGAAAGAATGTCAACGTCCGTCTAAACTCCGGAATCGATTACCGCGGTGTGCTCTCCTGCCTGGATGGCTACATGAACATTGCGCTCGAGCAGACCGTCGAGTACGTCGACGGCGTCAAGAAGAACGCTTACGGTGACGCTTTCATTCGAGGTAACAATGGTTAGTATTCAAATGCTTTCGGTTTACAAAGCGATAGCGAGCCCCTTTCTGATTACTAATCAACTTTGCTTGGCTTGCAACAGTAATGTATATCACCGCTTTGGAAAAGTAATACCAGCACTCAGATCTTGCAGCATCCGTCCGCCATTGGCCCTTGGCCCTTAAGTCCAAATCCTTGCATCCAGCCTTCGATTGCAGCAGCAGCCCAGCAGTCCGACAATCACAGGAAGAGAGGCAGGCGTCATCGATAGCAGGATAGAGCGGTAGCATTAGGAGGTTTCAACGTCGGAATCAGCACTTTTGATTGAAGCCGCTTGGCACCGCGGATGACGGCTTGTGCCACACCCAAGTTTTGCCTCTTCACTTCTCGCAGCACGCAGTCGCGCAGCCTCGGGCTCGCCTCAACCTCGCTGCTGCTTCCTGCTGTGGTCTTCCGCCTGCTCCTCTTCAACCCAGTCTCGCCGGTGCCCATTTATGCGACAGTCACGCGTTGCCAGTCGGCCTTTCGCTCATGTCGGCAGCTGCACGTCCCGTCGACCCTCGCCTCTCAACCTCGCCCCTGAGACACACACACTTGTCTCAGGTGCAAGTTCCCCTGGCCGCATTCTGCAGTCCTTGCATTCGACGCTCTCCTACGCCTCTTTCTCTCGCTTCAGAAGCTTGCATGCTGCACAACGATCAATTGCGGGCTGCTGCGAGCAAAGAACGTAGTTCTTTCTCTGATTAGTTGGTTGGTCTTGCCTCGGTGTTGATCGATCTCTCGGTGGTCACGGAGTTACGGGGTTTGATGGAGGTTCGAGGAAGCAGGCGCGTTGATCAGACGCTTGGACGCGCTTGGCGTGTTGTCGCGTCTTGGGTAGATGGTAGGACTCACACTGCATTCAGGCCCGGCATTTCTGTCGCTCGAGTAGCACCTGCGAGAGGGGCAAAACCCAGTTTGTGCCAGTTCGCACTTGTCTGCCTGTTCGAGTCTAGAGGCCGCGAAAGAGCAGGTGCGTTCAGTCTCTTTGGGGCTCGGGGTGAATGCACTCGGCGGCTCCGTAAGCAGTTGCGCAAGTGTTCCGTGTCTGCGTCTCGCGTTCGAAAGATTGAGTCTGTCGAATCCCCTCTTCACGCCCTCATTTGCTTCCACCGCAGAGCTCGCACTAAAACCACTCTCCTCGCTCACAACAACTCAGACGCCCGCCCAACTCTCGCACAACAATAGGATGATCAAACATGATCGAGATTAAAGGCAATGTGTACAAAATGTGATCTAGTAAGGCCTCGCGTGACCACGGGAAGACGGTCTGGCGTACACCATCGGGTCGAACTCTCTCCTGGACCACTCTGAAGGCAACAGATACCGTTCCGAGTTGTGGGCTGGATGGGCTGCCGAAAGCGGTGGTAGTGTGAGCCTTTCACGATGCGCAGGTGCGATTCCGAGCCCGTCAACGTATCGCGAAGAAGGCGGCACTTCATCTCGAGCGTACGGATCAGGATCGTGTCCACGTCGCAGAGGCAAGTCGGACGCTGTGAAGGGGCTAGTTGGACCAGACCGCCATTGTGACGGCGAATGACGCGGAGGATAGGGACTACGGCTGCTGTATTCCGAGTTGCTGACCGCCAGTAGCCGCGGTGAGGGCGGCGTAAGTCTGCGCATTGGGGGTCGGTCTCGTGAATCGTAGGCACTATAGCGGGGATCATCTCGGGGATCGTAGGTATTATAGCGGGGGTCGACTGTAGAAGGAGGAGGACTGTAATCGTCGTACAAGCGTGCGGGGTGAGCGCCATGGTCGTAGGAACGAGAAAGCGTTGGTGCAGGACGCAGAGGCATAGGCGCAGGGGCTGGCGGATAGTTTCGGTTGTGCGGCGCGCCGCTATTGGCGGCGGCCACGCTCGCTGGAGGTTCCGGGTATCCTCGACCGAGCATGGATGGATGTGGTGCTGCGGACGACGAAGCTGGCAAAGGTGGTGCCGATGAAAGCGATGTGGCTGATAGGCGGCGAGGTGGATCATGTATGGGTCGAGCCGCGTCGTCGTTGGTGTAAGCAAGCCTTCCGTGCTCGATGTAGTCCGATGCACCTCTTGCGGACATACCGGCGAGCGGAGGGGCCGCTGCGGATCGAGTGCGTGGGGCATAGTCGCCATCCGTGTAGCGACCATCAACAAAGTCGTGTAGAGGCAGACGACGCTCCTGCATCGCTTCTTCTCGATGAGCGTACCTCGGATCCCAGCCGCGCGCTTCACGCATCCGCATCGTCTCTTCCTCCTCCCACGTTGCATAACGGCCAAGATGCGCAGCCTTGACATCCTGGTACGCAGACGCAGCCAAGGGCTTGCGGTCGTAATCGGCACGCTCGAAACGTGCGTCCGTGGAGCGTGGCATCCTGGACGGTGCGAGCGGCTGCGGGATCGGAAGACCCGATGTCGGGCCGATGTCGGAGGCCCTGGCGCGCTTGGGGCTGGATTGTCGCGCCAGCGGTGTGTCGTCGGAACCGTCGCTGTCGTCCTTGGTCCTTTTGGAGCCTCTGCGTCGTGAGCGAGGATGCTTGCGGACACGCACTTTGAGACCCTGCTCTGCAAACGACTTGGAGAGACGAGTGGACTCTTCCATGCCCGGGAAGCGCTTGGCCGTGTAGACGTGAAAGGGATCGGAGTAGATGGATTTGCAGTGATGAACCGAGTGTCCAATAGTCTCAAAGAGGCACAGCTTGAGCCTGTAGCGCCCTTCGACGCGGATGCTCAGATCTGGAAAGACAAAGAAGCCTTGATGCGAGCCGTCGATGTCCTTGAGGTGATAGAGGCACGAGACGCACGAGCCGCTGGTGTACCGCGTCTTGCCATCGCTGAGCAGGTGGAGCTCCTCGTCGGTGTCGGCGTTGCAGAGCATTGCGTACATAAAGTAGTAAGGATTTTCGAGGTACCACGCCTTGTCTTCCCAGCCATCGCCAAGGGCGGTGGTTACAGGCAAGCCTCTGCGTACGCCTGGCGTCTTGGGCGTGGTCGCACCGTGGCCAGGTCTCCTGTCGACAGGCGGAGCGACGGCAGCACCTTCGAGCGGATCGCTCTGACTGATGGGTCGATCGTGGGTGATGACACGCAGCTGAACGATGGGAGCGGGATCGATGGGCCTTCGATCCGCTTTTTCACCGACACCGCACATCCTCGACTGTTTCGGCTGTTCTCGCACCGTGAGTTGGTATTCGATCTGATCGCGACACGTTGTCATCTGCTGCACCGAGACATACTGATACGCGACGCTGCTCTCGGCAGTAGCACTGGGGGTGTGGCTTGATCCGCTGTCGTCCGCCTTGGACATGGCCGAACTTCTTGTTGCCGACGGAACCGACGAGCTACCGGAGCGACTCTCGGGACGACTCGTCATGGATGTGTGAGAGGCGAAGTCGCTGACGAGGATACGCAAGGCAGGTGCACAAGGAAGGGAACAAGAAGGAGGTGTGGCGGGAACAAGAAGGAGGTGTGGCAATGAAGAGGCTGGAGAGGCGCCTCTTATGCTGTCATGCTCCGCCGAGCTGGATGTCGTGATCGGGACGGTTGAGGCGAAGAAGGTACTGAGTGTGAACAAGTGCTGACGTCCTAACGACGATGAGACCAATATGCCGCTGATTCAAGTTCGGCGACAGATATGAGCGTGCGATGAAACTGCTACGAATGCTCGAAGACGTGAGAGATGAGCTCTGGCAAGGCGACAGGTATGTCTCGAGCAATATGGACCGATCGAGGACGGGAGAACAGAAGATGTCGAGGCGTTGCTGGCAAAGAACGGCGTTGGCGGCGAAAGATGTGCGAAATGATGACGACAAACAAGGCCCAGTGATGTAAAGAATGACTGGTGATAGCGGGAGACGGCTGCAGAAGAGCGTGTATGTCGTGAGTGGCCGTCAAGATGAAGGAGGAAAGGGGAAACGAGGATGAATCTGCCGAAAAATCTGACGATTCACAGTGAATATAAGGTGCTCGGGATGATGTGGGACGGGGCACGAGATTGATTGTCGACGGCAAGAGATGAAGTAGATAAGAATGGAAGAAGCGTGCAGGATGATGAATGGATGAAACGCAGGGAGGGGGGTACGAGAGGCAGGGACAAAAGGATGCAGGAGAACAGGCAGTCGCGGAGACAGAGAGATGAAGAGGCAGAGTCGGGGTGGGGACAGACGAACAGATGGGCAGTTGCACGAGGCGGACCAGCAACCGTCACAGCAACGGGCCAAGAGCCGCTCGCTACGCCAGACCCGCCGAGCAGGCAGCGTTCCAGGGAAGAGGTTCGCGTAGCTCGCTTGGGATCCAGAACACCGGTCTGCAACCTCGCAAAAAACGCGTTATTGCCAGAAACCTTCCGGAAATTGGGTTTATCCCGCTCTCGCTGACACACACACTACTGTACTTACACCCCCACGTCCACTCTCTCTGCTTCCCGACGTGAACGCACCTGGCTCATGACCAGTGAAGCGACCTGCTTCGACGGGGACGGAATGGCGGGTTGAAGAAAGAGGCATGTGTAAAGGCGACATTCCAACGATTGGTTGCACCATCCAACGAATGCTCGAGCCGGGGGTTTAGTGCTGTTGTAGTAGCCCACGAGCTATCCGGTGTCTGGTGGAGATGGCAATTTTGCTGGTTTTGCGTCGGCGTCTGCGTCGGCGATTGGATCTGCTGACGGACACATATGGGTGATGGACGACTTGGGAGTTGAAGCAGACCAAGAGTCGAATGCGCAAGAGGCGTCCTCAAGGTCTTGAACCACTGATTTGGATGTGCAAATCATGCAGACGGGCAGACAATATTATAATAATAATAGGACCGCAAAGCGATCTGGCGGGCCCACGAGAATCGAGATGCTTGGGCGCCGCGAGACCCGGTTTTAGCTTTTTGCAGGTCGACTCCACAGCCGAAATAAGGGGCCGAGTTCCAGTGGGAAGGTGATTTTGGATTTTGCATGCCCGACACGGAAAAGTCAAAAGTCGGAGGCGAGTGCAGCTGGAAGCGGTCGCCCATGCGCAGTCCCTCGTCCGCCAACGCCCGCTCCGCTGCAGAGTTTTGCCAAGCCCTCAGAAAACGTGCTTCGTTTTGGCGCGATGCATCGTCATCTGCGTCCTCTTTCTGCATCGGTGGCCGAAAGAGGGCGGCAACTGTTGTGCCAACACTACCGCGTTTGTGTGAGCTCGAGTCGATGAGGAGCTGTCCACAATTCGCGGTCGAGCGGCGGTCCCAATTGAGCAAATACAAGCCACTGGGTTGGATCTGCATGTGAAGGACCATGGCCGTGCTCGTTTCAAACCTGGACCTCATCACACCAAGAGTGTTCGCCCTGTAGATCGTTGCCGAGCATTGGCATGCAGCCTCGAACACGAAGTCGAGCGGCTCAAGACGTGGCGTTGCCTTCTCGCCTGTGACGGTAAACGGCTCCGCCAGATGAGCGGGTCTGCGGCAGCCCTCGCCAAACCCCCGCAGGCATCCGACCCCGATCTCCGGAAAAAATCGCCGCGAGACTTACGGTTGTCTGCTCAACGTTCCTTCCTATCATCCTGATCTTGAAAAAGCGACAGAAGCGCGGCAATGGCGATAGGCACGCTTTACCAGCGAGGTTCCCAACTGAATGCCTCGCAAGCTTCGTCGACTCTGCTCCTTGCACCAAGCTCGATCGCATTTCGATCGAAACCAACGGCTATGAACTTTGATTTCGCATGAGGCTGAGCTTAAAATCGACTCGGTTCCGCGCCAGGCACGGCATGACAACCGGGCGAAGACAGCATGAGATGGCTCTCGGACTCCGTCTCGGAGGCAATTTCGCTTCAGGCGATCGATGCCACCGACTTCCGCGGCTTAGACTTTCTTCGTCTGCCTAAGCCCCTTTCGACAAGTTCCTGGGCGCACTTTCACCTGCCGCCCCGCTGCGTTACTACCTCCGCTGTGCTTCTGGTTCCATGCGGAACGCTCGCTCGTCGGTCTGGCAAGAAGTTGGTACGCCGAGATGGCTGACGCCATCCAAAATGCTTCGATTACCCGCGAATTCAACAGGGTCACGGTGCCACTTCCTTCGGAACAGAAAGGCGGGGCGTCGTCGTTGCGAAACCTCGCGGCCGAACAACAGCATCAGTGGTCAAGGGGCAAAAAAACAGCGCACGTACATTTCCGCATGGTCCTGCGGCAGGTCACTGGACACGGTTTGTGAGTTGTGGCCCGTCTTGCGTCCATTAGCCCCCGCCACCTTGGCGCTGAGATGTGGTTGTTTGATCAATTCAAGGCGATGCGAGTCAGGCAAGGTGCTCGCCGCGGAAATGCTCTTCACTGTCGCCCTTCTCCTGATTGGCGGCCATGACCATCACAAAACAGGTCAGTGGTGCAGATGGCATATCGAGAGCCCTCGTCTCCGTTCGCGAAACGGCTGCAGCATTACAAAGCACTTCCAGCGGGTCAAGCGCTGGATACTCTGCTGTAGGCGAGACGGCGAATGCGTCAAAACGACCACTTCTCTGATAGTCGAGCGCTGGCATGGAGCAGCCGCTGCAAAGAAGAATACCCCGGCCGTTTGCTCACAGACACGAGTCGAAACAGGCCCGAGAACGTGTATGCAGGGTAAAGTTTGTTTACACAGGAGCGTCGTCTGATTTGTTCAGCGGGATTTGAAAGTCAATCGTCACGCGGTTGTTCTTGAACATGATGTACGTACTGCAGGATCCAGCCCTCCCTGGACCCTCGTTGTCGTCTGATTTGTTCAGCGGGATTTGAAAGTCAATCGTCACGCGGTTGTTCTTGAACATGATGTACGTACTGCAGGATCCAGCCCTCCCTGGACCCTCGTTTCGAGGCACAAAAGTCGCCGAATCTCCGCCAGCGCAGTCGGCATTGCCAAGAGGCAGCTCACTAGACTGATCTGCGTCGGTGTTGCTTGCAGAATCGCCTATTGTGCAGTCCAACTGGTCGGAGCTGCAGCCACGCACAACGGACCCTCGATGCATCGACTCACCCTTCCGCTGACAAACACGCAAGAAGGCTTTTTCAGATCGTCCGATGCTGCATCTGTGTCGGCCAGAGTCCTTCGTGTGCATGTATCTATGGATACCATCTGCGATATGCGTCATTTGGACAACGTCGAAGCGTCGTTCGGAGTCGGCTCGGGTCGGGTCGGGAAAGCTCGGACTCCGCGTGCTTCACCCGTGTCCGCCGCCTTTTTTGACACCAGTGGCGTCTGGCTGGCAGCCACGTGAGCAGCCACTCTCAAAAACGGCCACCCATAAATGTTCGAGAAGGGCTACCCCTTGCTCACGAAGGTTCGAAAAGGGCTACCCCTTGCTTTCTGTAACATTAGGTAAGAGCAGCGGCGCAGATGAAAATCACAAGTCTGATTTTCTGAGCACGAGGAGGTTCTTGCCGATTGGGCCCCTTGCAGCCATGAGCGTGCACGATACGGTTCAAGGGGGCTTCGATCTAAAAAATTGTGCTTGTGACTTCGGCTCCACTCGCTCCTCCGAAAGGGGGGGTCGACAACCTTGTTTGCTGCCGACTTCTGGGATGCAGTCAGACAAGCAGAGCACGGCACGGCCTTTAGGCCAGGAACTCAATCATGCAAAAGTAGAGTCCTTTCGCCGACTCGAGCCAACTCCGTCTGCTTCGGCCTGAGCCGAATCTAATCGGTACGAACTGTGATAGCTGCCGCGGTTCTGTTGGCCAGCAAGGAGGCCAGATAGCTTTCTCCGAGGAATGCGCTGATTACTCAAGCGCAGTGATGGCGAGAGGAACCTCTTTGGCTGTAGCAATGATGCAGTGTGCACGCAGAGAGACGAGGACGTTGATCGAGAAGTAGGGAGAGAGGATTTTCAAGAACCTCCATCGGATCCCAGGTACAGTATCTCCAATATTTACGGCATGAGTTCAAAGTGCATACCCGGAGCCCGTGATGATGTGATTGCAACCTGTTAGAGCGTCAAAACTGTTGGTAGTACAGCAACGATCGAAGAGACTGTAGTCGATCTTCGATGTCTAGACGTCGAATCGGGTGATGGCTCGCGCGGCTGAAGGATCACAGTTGCTGGCACAAGATCGAGATCTCGAGCGTCACCGCAACGTAGGTTCGAACATGATACGTACAGGCGCACCAACATGCAGCCGAACAGAGACGTGCCATGTGTGCGGATCTGCACCATTGCCACATTTGCTGGCTCATGTTGATATCCGAGACCTAGATTGTCAAATTGCACGCGATGCGAGGAGGATATATTGGATCGGTTGCAAATTGCTTATCTTCCATGTGATGACGCGGGCGCTGAGATGAACATTGGCGACGACAACATGCTGACGATGACGCTGCTCATGCTCGATTCTGCGATCTGGGAGCTTCGGGCTCGATCATTCTCCATGGGGTGGGCGTCCTCGTGCTTCGACATCGACCCATGCTCCGCGAACAGACTTGCGACCGGCATCACAAAGCCACGGTTACAAGACCCAGGGGAAGGAGGAGCATCGTGTACACTGACAGCCCGTAAGAGAGCGAAAGTGGCAGATGTTAGATCGCCTAGCTCCTGTCTTGTTTGTCGAGTTCAAATCGGGTCACTCAATCTGGATCTGGCCAGTAGCGAGCACTAAGCAAGGAAATGTTTGGAGCCAAGCCAATGGTTGCCCTCCATAGTCTCACTGTTTACTGGGTACAGAGTTGCTCTCTCCGTTGCGTCGTGTTCTTGACATTCGAAGAAAGCTGTGCGTCGGTGGCCACGATTTTCTGTGCAGCACAGGTGCAGCTCGGATCAAACTCCGTGGACCCTCAGCTTGAGGCGGTTTGGCGAAGTGCGATTACAAAACATGAACTGGTCAATACAAAACGGCGGACAAATGGGGCTCGGAGCGGGCAAGTCTCCGATATTGGCTTTTAAATCATATTTTATTTGCATTGCAGGCTTGCACGACTGCAGTGCTGAGCGGAGAATTGGAAAAGAATTTCTGTGTCATGACACATTGGACTGCGTGTTGTTGTGATATTTTTGAATGGCGGTACGGCTTGTAAAATCCGTGGCGGCTCGCGAGCTCCGGAGTGTGACAGGAGCTTGCAGTGGCTGCCTTGAACACTTTTGGCAGCTGCGGACAGACGATTCGGGTTGGAATCAATCACTCTCGCTAGACACGTTTCTCGCCAGCTGATCAATCACTCATATCGCCATCGCCCTCGCCATCACCATCACAATCACGATCACGATCGCCCGACGCACTACGCCCGGCCGTCAGTGTGCTGCTCACATCACACCGGTCTGCTGCTCAGACGCGCAACCATCTCCGCTGCCGCTGCCGACAACAGCAATCGACCTGTTCACGTCGACGATACGTTACACAGGCAACGCAAGGCCTTTTCTTCCACCACCTCATTGCTTCCTTCATCCGTAGCCAACGCCCTCCCGTCCATCGCAGTAAAGCTCGTCTCCTCTTCAAACCATTGGTAATTCAACCATTCGTTGCACTTTTTTGAGCGTTCCAACGGGAGCCGGCGTTGCATTGCATCTCATTTCAATCTCGTCGTGCATCTCTGTCCGACAGCAAAAGTCCGCGCGTTCGCAAGGCGCAAGGCGTTTCCAACGTCCCTTACGCAGGGTCGCCACCTGCATAGCAACATCAGAGCGAGAGCGCCCACGACTTGCCGTCGTCGTCTCATCTGTCGCCCACCATGTTTGGCAAACGTGGTTCCAAAAAGAGCCCGTCCGTTGCGCGCGACGCTTCGAAGCAGGGCAACCTTGCCTCCTTCCGTGCCAAGTTCGCCAACTTCAGTCTCGACCCCGATACCGTATTCAAGAAGAAGAGGCCACCACCCGCTCCTCGCTCCGTCTACTTCAATGAGCCGTTGCCGGAACAAGCCTTCGACGCCAAGGGGCGTCCCCAATACCCTTTTGTCTTTGCCAGCAATCAGGTCCTGACCGCCAAATATACCATCTACAACTTCTTCTTCAAGAACTTGCTCGAACAGTTCCGCCGCGTTGCCAACCTCTTCTTCTTGCTCATCGTCATCCTACAATTCTTCCCCCAATTCACAACCATCAACCCTGGTGTCTCAATGCTTCCTCTTCTCGCCGTGCTCGGCATCACCATGATCAAGGACGGCTACGAGGATTTCAAGCGTCATCAGTCCGACCGCAACATCAATCGTCTCAGGGTCAAGACGCTCACCGGCGGTGGTTGGCAGAACCCAAACGTCATGGAGGCCAACGGCAGGAGCCTCGCTGCCTGGCTCACTTCCATCAGGGACAAATTCTTCGGCGGAAAGAAGAAACAGTCTTCTCACCTGCAAAAGGAAATGGCCGAGAAGGCCGAAGCAGCAGCCGAAGAGGGTCACGCTCACCAGATCGCATCCCCCATCCCTCCCGCGGCAGACGCTCCCGGTGGTGGAGGCGCCACCCAAGTTCATTCCAGCGTTCCTGTGCCTGGCGAGGCCAACCTGCCCGTGCGCGCCTCGCATCAACTCGCTCGACGGACGACAACACGCCACAGCCAGTTCGAATCTGAATATGAGCAACTCGAAGATGGACGCATCATGCACGGCGGCCGCATCCTCAACGCCGACGAGGAGCACGCGTTCTACTCGAAGAAAGCGCCCCGATGGAAGCCAAAGACGTGGGAGAACCTGGCCGTCGGCGACTTTGTCTACCTCACCAACAATGACCCCATCCCAGCCGACATCATCATCTGCGCTACCAGCGAAGAGGAGGATGCATGCTTTATCGAGACCAAGAACCTGGACGGCGAAACTAATCTCAAGGCTCGCCACGCCGTACCGGAGCTAACTTCGCTCCGAACGCCCGAAGACTGCGCCCGTGCCTCGCTGCGCATCGATGCCGAACCCCAGGACACCAACATGTACCGCCTGAACGCCAGCGTCGTGCTCAATGACCGTTTCGACAAGAACGGCAACCCACTACAGTGTCCCGTCACTCTGAACCAGATCTTGCTCCGAGGATGCAATGTTCGAAACACAAAGTGGGTCATCGGCGTCGTTATCATGACAGGTTGGGACACCAAGATCATTGCCAACTCCGGCGTCACGCCATCGAAGCGCTCTATGATCGAGAAGCAGATGAACCCAATGGTGTATTTCAACCTCGTCATTTTGGCTTGCGTCTCCGTCGCATGCGCCATCGCCGACTCTCAGCTGGAACAGTACTACTTTGACCGCGACGCCTATTGGGAGTACGCCGCCATCTACAGCGACGACAATCCCCGTATCAACGGTCTCGTCGCGTTTGCCAACTCTCTCATCACGTTCCAGAACATCGTTCCGATCTCGCTCTACATCTCTTTCGAGTTTGTTCGCCTCGCTCAGGCCTACTTTATCTACGACGACTACGACATCTGGTACGAAAAGACCAACCGTCGCACCACCGCAAAGTCTTGGAACCTGTCGGACGACCTCGGCCAGATCGAGTACATCTTCAGTGACAAAACGGGCACGCTGACGCAAAACGTCATGATCTTCCGCGAATGCGCCGTCGCGGGCGTCATCTACCATGGCGATGCTGCTTCGCCTCAGGTCGGCGCTAGCGACACAACCACCACCGACGTGCCCACTGCAAAGAATTCCGACAAGGATGACGGCTCCACCAACGACGGTTCCGGCATCAAGGGTTCCGAGTCCTACCACGCAACCAACACCAAAGTCAACGTCAAGCCTCTCAACCCCGATATACCACCCTTCCACGATCACAGACTCGCTGAAGCTTTGCGGGACGCTGACTCGCAACACGCCAAGCAGCTCGGTAACTTCTTCCGTTGCCTTGCGCTCTGCCACACCGTCCTCGTCGAGGACCTTGAAGACGGCAGCATCGAGTACCAGGCACAGAGTCCCGACGAGCAGGCGCTGGTGCAGGCTGCAGCCGATGCTGGCTTCATCTTTATCGGAAAGGAGCGTCAGACGCTTCGAATCTTGACACCCTACTCGAAGGAGCCCGAAGTCTACGAGCTGCTCGTCGTCAACGAATTTTCGTCGGCCCGGAAGAGGATGAGCGTGATCGTGCGTCGGGAATCCGACGGTCAGCTGCTCATGCTGGCCAAAGGTGCCGACAGCATCATGTTCGAACGTGCTCGCCAAGGACAGGAGGAGCTCAAACAGGAGACCGATGCTGCGCTCGAGGAGTTCGCCAACAAGGGTCTGCGTACACTCTGCCTTGGTGGCAAGGAGTTGACTGCACACTTCTACGAGGACTGGCAACATCGCTTTCACCAGGCTTCCGTCTCGATTCAGGATCGCGAAGACAAGATGGAGGAGCTGGCAAGCGAACTTGAGAAAGACTTCGATCTGTATGGTGCCACTGCCATTGAGGACAAGTTGCAGGACGGTGTTCCAGAGACCATCGCCGATCTTAAACGCGCTGGAATCAATGTCTGGGTTGCCACCGGCGACAAGCTCGAGACCGCCATTGCCATCGGATACTCAACCATGCTGCTCACCGAGGACATGAACCTGGTCGTCGTTCGCGGCGGCGAGTACGGACAGCCCAATTCCGCCTACGAACAACTGCGGAAAGCCGTGGTTCGCTTCTTCGGCGGCCCTGCCGTGCTCCAAGAGATGGAACACCAACCACCGGGCGGAGAGTCCGAAAGCCGTCGATCGTCTTTCATGTCGCGTCGTCCTTCGTACAACAGGAACCGTCGCAGCAGCGTCAGTCAGGTCTCACTCGTTGGCGAGGACAACGGTCAACGCACCGGCGGCTTTGCGCTCGTGATCGATGGAACGGCGCTTGGCCACGCGCTCAGTGAAGAGTTCAGCAAGGATCTGCTGCTGCGCATCTCGACGCAGTGCAAGGCTGTCATCTGCTGTCGTGTCTCGCCCTTGCAAAAAGCCTTGATCGTCCGACTCATCAAGGATGGTCTCGGAGTCATGACGCTTGCCATCGGAGACGGCGCCAACGACGTCAGCATGATCCAAGCGGCGCATGTTGGCGTCGGTATCGCTGGAGAGGAAGGTCTGCAAGCCGTCAACTCGTCCGACTATGCTATCGCGCAATTCCGCTACCTCAAGCGGTTGGTGCTCGTCCACGGTCACTGGTCGTACTACCGCAACTCGGTCATGATCACCAACTTCTTCTACAAGCAGTTCATTCAGGTCGGCACACTCTTCTGGTTCCAGATCTACTGCGCTTGGTCCACCACGCAAGCGATCGACTACGTGTACATTTTGCTCTGGAACGCCGTTTGGACCGTAGCCGCCGTCATCTTTTTGGGTATCTTCGATCGCAACATCAATGACAAGGTGCTTATGCAGGTGCCCGAGCTCTACCACCAAGCACGCAAGCGCGCCTACTTTGGCCTCAAGCCCTTCCTGATCTACTTTTTCGACGGTATCTACCAGTCGGTCGTTTTGTTCTTCTTCTTCGCTTACTCCTACAACACGACGACCCCGCGCAACGACGGGTATGACATCAACTTGTACGAGTGGACGACCGGCATGGCCATCGCGTCGGTGTTGGTGGCCAACCTGTTCGTCGGCCTGAACGCACGTGCATGGACTTGGTTCATCTTCGTCGGTGTCTGGGCAGGCACCGTGGTGATGTTTTGCTTTGCGCCCATCTACGCGGCATTCACATCAACCTACTCGTACGGCAATAACCATTTCCTCTATCAGTCGATCCAGTTCTGGACGTTAGGCTTCCTCACGTGCTTCCTGGCACTCTTGCCGCGTCTCCTGGCCAAATGCTTCCGACAGTCGTACTACCCGACCGATGTGGACATTCTGCGTTATGTGGACAAGAAGAACAACGACCACGATTTCACCCGCGACCCCGCGATTCCACGCGCACACGCGGACGGCGCCATCTACTCTGACGCAGCTGGTCGACCGA
This sequence comes from Pseudozyma hubeiensis SY62, assembly GCF_000403515.1. Taxonomy (NCBI): domain Eukaryota; kingdom Fungi; phylum Basidiomycota; class Ustilaginomycetes; order Ustilaginales; family Ustilaginaceae; genus Pseudozyma; species Pseudozyma hubeiensis. The sequence goes on from NW_012133827.1 coordinate 1,388,628, forward strand.
GCATGACGCACCACACTTTTGCGCCGCTTGTTCGTGCAGCTACGTCTACGTCGAGAATTGATGGTACCAGAGAGGCAGCACCAACATCGGGTGTGCAGATGCACGAGCTCCATCAGACAGCTTCTCGCGCCAGCAGTACACACTACGACATGCTCACGGGCGAACAGCGACCGAATCGCGGCTACACGTTTTCGTCGGATGAGCCGAGAGCGGGTGGTTTGCACAAGAGGAAGAGTGTCAAGGATCGACTGGTACCAGACGTGTTCAAGAGGAGTTTGAAGAAGAACAAAGATCATAGGAAACGATTGACCATGATCAACCAGGAGGAGGACGAGGTGGCCGAAGAGCCGGCAACGTCTTCTTAGAACCGTAGAGGAGAGCCGAGCCGATTCGTATATCTTTTGGACCTTTCGTTTTCAGGAACTTGTCATTCGTTTGTTCCTTGCAATTAAAATGGGAATCGCATTGAGGAAGTGGTGCGATGGGTGATGCGAGTGGAGAGGACCGAGATGTCCAAAGAATTTGTGGTGAGACTCGTCATCGACAGACTGACGTGGTGAAGAGCGTGTGCCGAAGCATCGTAGCTGTAGCTACAAGGTTATGGAAACAAATGCTCCTGCGCCACCCCAACACATCCTTCTCCGTGGGGAGATGGGGCGAGCCTGAGCTCGGACCCGGGGCTGAAAATGAGGAGGTATCCGCAAGACGCAAGCTTCGAGATGAAGTTGAGCATTACGTTTTGTCACCATATTTTTTTGTGCTTTTCTTTTAATTTATTCATCAGAAGATCCAGGGAAAAGGGCCACGATTTTGGTGAAGTCCCTATTTCATCTCGCTTTGAGTCTTTTGCGGGACCTCTGCGCCTTGTCATCTGGTGGGGGTTACGCTCTTCGCTCAGTTGTTGTTCAAGCGCTGTCCGTTGCCATCAGTTCAAGTTCACTGTGGGTGACACGAGGAGGTGCGAGCGGCGGCGGGACTGTGAAGCAAGGCACGAGGAAATGAACCGTGTTGAACAGGTGACACCGGCACGACTGTTTGTCATGTGCAACCACACAACTCGGTGCCTCGATGAGCGTGAGACCCACTCTGCTCTGTCCTCAGATCAAAGCTCCTGCAGCTACCTTGACGCAGTGCAAGAGGTCAAATGGCGGAACGAAAACTACATATACCTCCTCTTCGCCCCCCGGGCCGCTCCCGTCACAAGCTTGCAGGAACTTTCCTTGCTTCCTCTCCACCTAATCTATTATCACTTGGTCACGCCAACATGTTTCTCGAATCCACCTTCATTCTCCTAGTAACGGCATCTTGTGCGACGCTGGCGTCGTCCACGCCTCCCTCGTACTCGATCCTCGTTCCTTGCGGCGACTCTACCTCCGCTCACGCCATCGTCCCTGATGCCACATGTCAACAGATGTCCCCCAACGGCGCTTTCAGCGTTGCTCAACTCGGTCAGCTTGATGCCAACACCAAGATCGGATTCTCTGCTACCTCGGATTGCAAGCAGACGTACACGCCGGACTTGAAGGAATTGATGGCGCTGGAGAAGAGTCAAGCTTGCACGGGGTATGTCGTCGGTGACAAAGAATCGAAGGGAGTTGTCCCTGAACAAATTGCAGACAACAAAAGTGGAAGTGACGCGAAGAAGAGCGACAAGCAGCAAGCTCAGCAGGGGTCTCAGCAGCCAGGTTCCGCAGAGCAAGGTGGTCTGGTCAGGCGCAACAATGCGCCCTTCAGTGGTTTCTTCAAGAAGAGAACCACTGATGAGTCGCACATCATGATGCCAGCGCCCGCCGACCTGGGCGATGGAAGCAAGCCTGACGTGCCTGCGAGTCAGAGCAAGGGTCAACTCTCGTACGTGATGCTTGTCCAGGCTTGAGGTGATGTACGCGTGACGACTTGAACTGCGAAAAACAGAAGCATTCGTGCCTCATCACCGATCCCAGCACTTGTCCACGATTCCTGTTCAGTCTGCAATATTACCCGACTCCATTTGTTGCCGCAGGCAGGCTACTAGATTGCACTCCCCTAGTCCCCCATACGAGGTCGCATTGCGACTCCTTTCGCGTTCGCTCTCGTCGGCGTTTCCGGCAAGTAGCTGTGAGACTGACAAGAACGGATCTCGCTTTCGGAACAAAGTGCACGCGAGCATTCCAATTGGCGGTACAGTTCGCCGCTCAATGAACGTAACGAGAAACGATGCAAGAAGCACAGCTGTAAACCCCGCCCTGCATGCAGAGGTTGGTATGCATTTTGCCACGAGTGAAACTTGGTCGTGTGAACATTCCATCGTGTGCCGAGTGCGAAATTCTAGTAACTTAGTGTCAAAGCGGTACAGCAACGTTTCAAGGCTGCAGGCCGATCCCGAGGCGACTGACCAAAAAAGTGTGACGAAAAAAGTGAATAAATGGTCACGGTCTCAATTCCCAGCGACGCGTCTGACACGGGGCGAGACGCGTCGACAAACATGGAGCGGGACAAAAAAGAATTTTTACCTCCTAGCGAGCAAGCTAGACAAGACCAACACTTCTTTGGCTTTTGACGCCTTGAACCCTCTTCTTCCTTTGGAAACTTTGCGTTCAGGTTCAGTGGCCAAAAGCGAAAGTTCAGTCAGACAAGCGTGACATCTCGTCGGTGAACGTTGACCATCTCAGCGGTCGCACGGCTTTGCTGAGTTTGTTCTTCCGCTCCGCCACACAGAAGCGGACAGCTTTAAAAATCGATATCGTGACGACACAACGTGCATTGATTGATAGTTTTAATCGGAGGACGAAAGTGCGCCGCTTTTGCCTTGGCGATGCGAATCTGGTTGCCAGTTCGCTTGCATTCCATGGTATCACCTTCTCCTTATTTTGACGATCGAAGCAATCGCGATCGGCCTTGCCATCCCTTGATACGTTCGCAGGAGAAACAAGGGGACGAAGCAAGGTGGTCCTGCAAGCGAGCAACCTTGTGATCGTGACATTCGGATTCCAGGGTACAAATGCTGTTGCGAGAAGAGCTGCGCATCCTGTGTTGGTTGCTGCGCATGCAAGGATGCATGGATTTGTAGTGTCGCTCGGCGTTTTTTGATGGCCAGCTGATTCGAAAATTGTATTTGTGATTCGAAATTCGAAGATGTGATTTGACTCAATAAGAGCACCGTGCATGACCGTTCCAATTCGGAAGCGTCAAATGTCCCGTCAATTCGCCCTAAGTGACACGATCACGATGCCATGCTATGCGGGCTGTGTGCCTTGCACTCGCGAAGGCAACATTCCCGGTCCTCACGGCTTCATTTCGCCTCGAACCAGGCCGGTGCATCGGATGGTCAGCTCGGTTCGATCTTTAAGACTTCGCCGTGGGTGTGCGCTATTGCCTCGCTTCGAACCGCACGATGTAAGGCGAAACAGTGTCCACAACACACTCTTGCCTCGATTCGCAACGACGTTTCGATGGGCAAAGAAACTTCATTGTGTCCACCTCGGGGTACGTCGTGGGATGTCCACGAGCATCGAAGCTCCAACGACAAAGGAATCCAATATGTGCAAGGCCTAGCCCCGCCCGAATTCATGCTGTCATACAGCATGAAAGCCTCTCCCCCTTTCCCGCCCTGCTCGCTGTTGTACCTTGTCCGAGGCGCGCAACTTTCCAACTGCTTTGCCGCCAATGAGGACGAGTGCATGCTTGTTTGAGCTTCTTTGCGGTCTGATTCTGTCCGGATTGCCGCCACCACCGCCGCCGCCTCTTTGTTATAGCACCAGACACTACACGCGTGAGATTCGTACCGCGAGAACGTTCGGGCTCCGCTTCATAGACCGTCAGAGCCACGATTCTCCCAAAACGGCCTCTTCGCCCTCGTTCACCGCTCGTCGTGTTCTCGCCGACCCTCGTTCGTGGCTGCTTACACCGTCTCGCCCGGGACTGTCAATGAGCGCGAACTGATTCGTTCCTCCGCCCCTTTCCCTTGGTCCCTTCTCTCATATCCTTCCACCCCAACATATCAGTGCCATCCGTACACCACGCTGTCCACCACTGTTTCCGACAACGTTCAACCTTGCACTTCGGCAGACAGCGCAGCAACTATCGACACGTCGAACCGGCCCGTCTAGATCTGCGCATACCCCCTAAGCTTTGGCGATTAGCGTTGGAGGCAGATTCAGAGCTTGTCTTGTTCTCGAGCCTCTTTCATCAATCCCGGGCCTTCACCCTCGACCACATCCCTCAGCCTAGCACTGCTATTCGCGCATCGACCTCTACATGTCTCAGTGAAGCCCCGCATACAACCGACTCTGCGAACCTGTGCTTGCTCGTGAGCCAGCAACATTCGAATGTCTGCCAAAATGGGATCCAAACACAAGCCCAACCTCTCTCAAAGCTCCAACTCGAGCTCTGAGGATGGCACCGCGTCTCGCTCCAGCTCCAGCAGCCACGCCCAGCCTTCGACCTCCCAATCAACTATGAGTCGATGGGAGCGTCTTCGTCGTCCATCCGCTGCCAGTTCGACCAAGAGACCCAACTTTAACGAGTCCAGCCGCAGCAATAGCACGCACAGCAGCACCGTCACGTCTCCTACCAGCTCCTTCTTCCCACTACCGAGTCCTCTGGGACCACCATCGCAGGACATGATGCGCACTGCGAGCGACGACAGCTACATGCACATCTTGGCGGCTTCCGCCGCAGCCCGGAGGGCAGCGATGGAGTCGGGTGCGCCCGCATCTGATGCAGCTTCCGTCATGTCGTTCACCTGCTCGCTCAGCAAAGAGTTTGATCGTCAGCGAAGCGACGAGCGCTCCTTGCACGCATCGCTGCACGATCTGTCTTCCGCCATGGCAGCTGCTAACAAGATACAATCCCAACAACAGGCGCAGGGGCTCGACAAAAAGCAAGCTTGGCTCGACACCACCTTCCACAAGCTCAGTGCGAGGTATCGCGCTCCCAAGAAGGGCGCCATCTCCAAGACACCGGTCCGACCCACCAAACCTCACTTTCTCGATCTTAGCTCCATCATCTGCCCGACCCCAGCACCCTCAGATCGCAGCAGTGCAACCACGGAGGATGAAGCCGAGGCTGGAGACAGATCTTCTTCTTCGTCAAGCTCGTTCAACTCTGGTCCTGATTCGTCCTTCGAGGCCATGTCCGGCTGGGATGATTCTTCGGCGGACACGAGTATCGAGTTGAGGACGCCGCAGAACGAAGAGGATCGTCAACTCTCTTGCAGTGCTTACGACTTTACCACACCTCGTCCTTCCCAGATGCAGCGTTTCGCATCGGCTCAAAGTGCAGCCGCTGCCTCGGTAGCAGCGGGAATGCGCCTGCCCTCGCCACCGCTCATCTCTCCGCTCATGCCGAACTTCGCGCTTCCGAGCTCGGGTGCCTCGACACCCGGCTTTGCTCCTCCCATTGCCAACAACTACGGCTTCCCCATCCCACCGCAGATGAGCGGTCGAGGTGTTACGGTCGACGACATTCAGCACAAGCCTTCGAGTGTCGCGATGCATCCCAGCAACACACTTGGCGTGCCCCAAACGGCTCCGATTTCGGGAATGCGTCAGCTGCGCAAGCAGAAATCGTTTGACAACCCTGCCGAGCTACGACGTCGACAGAAACAGGAGTGGAGTGTCGGTGGACCGAAGCCGCCTGGATTCGGCGGCAACGCAAAGCTGACCATCGGCATTCCTCAACCCCAGCAGTTTAAGCAACCGTCCCAGCATGGTATGCTTTCACCGCAGAGCGCTATGAGCCCGCCCGCGTCGTTGCTTCCGCTCGACTCGCGTCAACGTGCTCATTCGCGGGTTCGATCGCCACCTACGCACGAGGCGATGCTACCTCCGCAAGCACCCATGCACAGCCGTGTTGCTGAAATGCAGTCTAGACCAGGAGCGATGCAACGAGGAATGAGCTGCGACGCTGCGGGTGCCTCCGTGCAACAGCACAGCGCAGCAGTCACAAAACCTCGATCTCCGCCGCAACGACCGGGTCTTCTGCCTGCAGCTTCTACCGGCGCGCTTCGTACGCTGCACGGTGCAATGATGGGCTCAACGCCAGCGGTGAGCGATTTGGACGCTGCCTCTTCCACCGGCTTTTCGACATCCGCTAGACAGCCACGACAGGAATACGGGCGTCGCATCACGTCGCCTCTGCAGTCGCCTGTAGGTGGTCCGACGCCGCTGCCCCCTCTGCTGCCCGCCTCAGGGCGCGAGTCGTTCGGCTCCTCTGTAGGCACCGAGTCCCTCCCGCCGACGCCTTTGTCTGCGACGTTCCTACGCGGTCTTCCTCTTGCAGCCGTCGACGAGCGTGTGAAGCCGTCCGGTCCGAGTCGCGACGCTCGTATTCCGCACGACCTTCAGCAGCCATTGCCTCAGGGATCAGCACTCGGTTTGACGCCGGGAAAGATGGTTCGCGCGTACTCTGATTTCTCTCACGCCGTGAGTTCTGGCCAACCTGGCCCGATGAGAAACCACGGATCACGTCTTCGCAGAGACAGCACCAGCAGTCAGGACTCGAATGACATGGAGATCATGTCTCGACCCGCCTACACCACCCAAACCACGCCTAAGCAGAAGATCCGACCAGAGTTGCGCCGCGAACATACCTCCAACGCCGTCCTGGTCAGTCCACCCAAAGACGCTTCTCGGATCGACCTTCGCGGCGGACTGCTGCACGAATCTCCTCGTTCGGCTTCAGCGGCATCCGCAACCATCACACCGCGATCGTCGAGTCTGAAGGATTTGGTTGCAGCAGGTATGCCTGAATCCCACGGCGAGAGGGCGAGTTTGGATTCAGACAACTCGGACTCTTGTCTTGCATACACCAAACCTTCACCCCTGATCCAGCAGGAGGATCATATGTCGAACAACCACAACATCACACCGACCAACTCGTACAGAGCCGATCTGGGAGCAGCAGCGGGATCCAAATGGAGTCCGGACGACAGCCCCGCCAACACCGTGAAGAGAGGTGGCGGCAGGCAGAGGGCCAATTCGAGGGCGGATGAATGGGCGGCCAATCTGAGAAAGTTGACCAACAGGGGAGGCGCAAATCAACATCCTCTGCCGACGACGACTGCAGGAGTGGGAAAGTAGTAGCAAGAATGATGCTCCGAGAGAGGTCGTCTGTATGAGGTCTATCACTGTATTTTTATTCGCAAAGCTCCACGACGGGCTTGCGGCGATTCGTTTGCTGTATCACTGTTGATCAATCGATGTAATCCTAATCGCTTCCATGTTTGTTCTGATGAGTCTTCTTAATTGCTCTGATGTCTGTTCTGACGAGGTTTGGGATGATTGAACAGGTGTAGCCGGGCATGTATTTGGCACGAAGCTATGCAGCGCATCTTGGTGCACTTCGAATATCGGACGGCCCGCGCTTGTTCACATGCGGGGTGTTCTGAAAACGATGAGCAATCGTGCTTGCAGACAGCGGCCAAAGGATCTGTGCTCATCATTCTACTTGGAAAGGATTCGTCAACTCAACCAATCATCACTTGAATCAACGAAAGATTGTAACGTTGCTGGATCGATTCACATTCCTGCTAGCAAGACTGACCCTGAGCAGAGGGCACAAGGTCGATGGGTGCGGTCAATGCACCGGTGAAAGCCGATCTGCCACTGACACTGTCTCGCCCGAATACTCAGGGTCAGCTAATGCGGAGATTCGCGGTAAGACGTGTCGAGGTGAGCTATCAACCAGGATGTTAGAACTGTCGAACTCTCAAGCGCTGGAAGAAAGTTCTCCAAGACTTTCGCATGAGCGCCATTCGCTCTTGCTTTCGAAGATGTCCAATCCTCGTTCGTGAAGAAGCAAATCGATAAACAGTATGGCAGGCGTGGCACAGTTGCCAATGTTGAGTCTGCTCACAGTGAATTGGCTGCATGCCCTTGTCGTAGTGGATCTCGCTCGCCGCATGGACTGGACGCGAGGAGCATCAATGCGTGACGTCGAACCGCAGCCTCGCACATCTTGCGTGCCTTCTGATCGGCATTCACGACTGCCGTAGATGCATGCCACCCGATTGGGCTTCGTCTCGAAGGCCGCTTCGTGCGGTACGCCTGCAGACCAGGCGCCCAAGCTGTGCAAGCCGTTTTTTTTTTTTGGCTCTGGAACCCGATTCCTGAAGTTTTGCCGAGATGCATCTGAGCTATGGGTCTCACCCGAACTCGCTTGCCCAGCTTGTGCAAGCCGATGTGCGCGAAACTCCGCTTTGTCGCTAGACCATTCCTGGGAATTGGACGCCACATTCGCGTCGCTGTCTCTCAACCATGCCGTTTCACGTTCGAGCCGTGGAGCGAAAAGAATCACAGAGTACGTCAGAGCAAATTTTGCATGCACACCAAGATGAGCGGCGTCGATCTCAAAGAGAATAAGAACAAGCGTCCAGCAAGATCCCGGAACGGGACAAACACGACGCCGAGTTGCGACACTTTCACATACGTCCCTGTGGCGCCTCACGAGGTGTTTGAGAGACGGCATGTGACGCACATGGTCCTACAACGAACCGAAGATTGATACAAAAGCCACGGTTATGCAAAAAGGCAGGAGCATGGGAGAATGCGAGGGGGAATCCGACTTTCCATTTCCCTGAGCAATCGCCGCAACGGCGTTTGCGGGCTTCGCTGTACGCCATCTGCGCCATCTTTACTAGGTCACACGGACACGTTGGAGAAGGAATCGTGTTGAAATCAGTGTCTAGCGCAAAAGCAGGACCTGCACGTCTCCTGTCGATGTCCATTGAAGTCGATCTCGGTGCAAAGACAAGATAGAGCCCATAGAAGCGTAGCTCTGCTTTCGAAGAATTTCCGGTAGTCGCAGGATCGCTAGCGACAGCAGGTGGCGACTTGGAGCCATCCCGGTAATGTTAGAATTTGCCGTCTGTTCCGCCTCATGGTGTACCTGGGAACCGGCAATTTGATGCACAACGAGCCGAAAGGCCGCCCATCTCCCTTTTGATGTACTGTGTGAGCCGTGCCCTTGAGCACAAGCGAGAACGGTCGTCTAGAATCCCCGCAGTTGATCCACCATATGCCGAGGCGGATCCTTCCTTGAATGGACGCGATGGCAAGGGCAAGAACGCACCGTCTCGCTGAGGCTAATCGGCATGAAGCCAGCTAGCTCTCTCCAAGAGGACGTGGCAAATTCGAGGAGCGCCATCTAGATGGCGGCGTCTGTGTCGATCAGCAAAGGTTGGGATTTTTGGCTTGGCAAGGCACTGCACCACCCCATCGGATGCTTGAAAAGATCTCCTCTCCGGCTCAGTCCACCATCGTCCTTCTCGAATCTGCAGCACCCAATTCGCTGCTAGAGACCATGGCTAGCGTCGGTCGAGTATCGGAACTACCTGTGACAATGAAGCGTATTTACGGGAGACAGGCTCGGCCATGCGAAACGCCAAGGCTTTTTTTCACTCGACGTCAATCGAGCGTCGAGACAGATGCTGTCATTTCTGAGAATCCTTTCTCAACAAGACTGAAGAGACGGGCGTGTTTGCGTTCGCGTGTAACGCGTCACGGCTGAGTTTGTGCTTTCACCTTGTGTCGAAGCCGAAGGAGCTCAAGGGAATCGAAGAAAAGGTCAATGAATTATGGAACGAGGCGGGACCCTAGAGCGATGGTCGTGTCCACCACGTTTGCCAGGTTGCCGAATTGATGACCGTGTGGAGGCATCTGTTAGCTGTTTCCGTCATGATCTCGACCTGCAGCCGCAATGCAGTGCGTGTGCGTTCCCTCATGCGCGCGTAAATCCGTGAGAATTCCCGAGCTGCAGTAGCGAGGCTTTCGTAGGGCTCGTGCCCCGACTGTCCGGGACCCTGACACCCTGACCGGGGTTTTCAAGCAGAACGTTGCGCGTTTTAGTTGGTACAGTTACTGAGGGACGGTACACAAACGGGGGCAGACGATTCGACTTCTATGCCGGTGTCCAGGTGCGAGTACGTACTCACTGTACTATCTACCAGTATCCGCGTTGTCAGGGTCATCCTGAGGCTTGTTCATTCGCGACCTGCGTGGCTGCAGTTGCGCCCATTGCCCATCTTCTAGAGTTCCAATTGACGCTGCGCCCCGCCCCCCCCCC